>NW_020454538.1:4052259-4069725 GCF_003342845.1 Nothoprocta perdicaria | reverse complement strand
AAATCTATTATTCTTTTAAATTGAAAATCCTGCTTTTGGCCCACATCAGGACTCTACTAAGGAGCCGGAGCAGTCTTCCCACGGCTTAGCAGGTAAAGCCAGACCTGGGAGACTCGGGAGCACTGAGGGTGGCGGGGAGACGAATCCAGGAGGATGAAGTTGTCTGCGGTGAGGATGCATCTGGGCAGGTTCCGTTGGAGTCACCACCAGGACAGCCCAGCGAGCACGGAGTGTGCAGGGAAGCCGGGAAGACCCCGAGGAAGGAACCCAAGGGGATCCTTAGGGAGAAGGAGGGGGGACAGAGTATCCCTGGACACAAACACTCAGCGTCTGAAGAAGCAACTTCCCTAAGTGGAAAATCTGGCCCCGGTTCAGAGCACTTCTCGCAGAAATCAAACATCACGGTAGAGCTGAAGTGTTCTGCTTTTAGTGCCGGGTTGCCAGGGTTTTCAAAGTGCACGGTAGCTTCCTTCCCAGCAGAAAACAGGGAGAGCACAAAGGCAGGAGCCTGCGGAGCTTGGGATGGTGCGTCAGGGAAGTCGCACGTGGGCAAATGTTGCGCCAAGGGAAAGGTCAGCGCTAGCATCAACCGATTCAAGCCACACGCTAGCTGGAAGAGCAATGGGAATAAGGTATAAAGGATGTTACGCTGCGTACGGAATTCCCAAATGGTCTGATAGTTCAGCTCAATGATACAATTCACTGGATGAATAAACAGATTGTGGGAAAACCAAGGTAGGAACAGCCATAAAGAACACATCTGTCAACTGTTGACTAGAGAAAGAGCTAGGGCCAGGGACTTCTTGTCTAAACAAAAGGTTCTTTGGAGCTCCAGCTACTTCCATTTGGATAAACAAAAAATGCTAAGGGTTTGTAGTGGTGATGACCAGATAAAAGGATCTGGTCCATAAGCAAACTCTTGTGGTCACTAGCAGATGTGTGATGCTAACAGTTGAGTAGATGGATTGCAGGTGGTCCTCTTCCATGTTTATCTCATGGTTTCTGAGCTTCAGTAATGATTTGGTTCTAGTGAACTGAAACTACAGAATGTCACAAAAAAAGGCTTTACTGGTGAGCGTAACAAAGCACTGTGTTCTTCAGTTAGTGTGGTTATGTTATATCTACAGTGCCTTCTATGTAATACAGCCAATCTTGTCTCATATAGAATTTATATTAAAAATATTTTAATATTTTCAAGTGTTTAAGCTCAGTATTTTCAACTCTGACACATCAAAGTCAGTGGGTATTTTGGCATTGACTAACTTTCAGTTGGATTAAATTGTCGCCTCTTTTTTTGTTTTGTTTTACTGTTTTAGTGCAATGAACCTTCTGTTTTTGTTTTGTTTCCAGGGGAAGGGATTTTGCTGTTTTATAGCAATATAAAGACATAATGTAGAGTCTCATAAATCTCTTTATTTGTAGGTTCCTTGTTATTGTTAACTGTTGAAATCGGGTTTTTCAGGATGGGCATGGGATAGGAACTTCCTTGTTTATTGAATGCTGAAAGTAATATGACCTCCATCCTCGTTTAGGTCTTCAGGGCTATTTAGAATATTGACAAAGAATCTCTGCTGATAGTCTTTCCGACAAATTAAAATGCGGCATCAGTTATTTTATGCCTCAGCTCAAAGCCTATCAGTGACTTTGAGCCAGAAATTTTTATATATTTGTGTTTATATTTATATTATGTTTCAGAACTTTATTTTGTTGCTTTCCTGGAGTTATCTTGAGGACATTACTCTGCAATAATTAGAAAATCTGCCTTTTTTTGTTGTTAGTGACATTACTCCAATCATTATAGCAGATACTGAAGGTATAATCTAACAACTACTTGCATGTAACGACTCAAAATCAAGAGTGCCCTTTTTAATCTATTTTGCTGTAATACCTGATTGAAAACATTTTGGGAAAGTTGTATGGGCTTTTCTCGTATGTTAACAAAGCTTTTAACTCTCTACTTTATTTGGAATTCTTCTATTATAGACTTTTAATCTTAGTGCTCTTGTAGCCTGTTTTTTATGAGAGCAAACTTGGTTTTGAGCTGAAGACTAAGAAAACCCTGTGAAAAAAACGGCATCTTAATAAATCCACGTTTTATTATTTTGAGATCTATAGAAAGTAATAGTGGGTCAGCATGATACTGTTATGATAAAGACCTGCAAAGAGTATCATGTTGACTGGATAAAAATGTAACATTTCAGAAACAGAACACCCAGAAAAATGGCCCAGAGAGAGAGAGAAACCAACGGGAGCTCTATCAATGACAAGCAAGAACAGAGCAGCAATCGTGTTATTACAATTGTCTTCCTGGCTCTCCTCATTGACTTGTTGGGATTCGCTCTCATCTTACCCCTGTTTCCTTCCATCCTTGATTATTATAGCAAGACTGAGGTAAGTAAAAGAGAAAGCCTGCTGGAAATGCCGGGCATAAGATATTTAGGGAAAGATGGGAGAAAAATCCCTTTTCATGGACAAACCAAATAGGTGGAGGCAGAATAACGATAGCCAGCACATTCAAATTGTTCATGGACTTAATTGGTTTTTAATCTCCCAACCCTAGCCCTATCTGTAACCCTAGAGACAGGCTGAGGTCAAGAGCCTCAGCCTTTAAGAGAGAATTCTTCCTGCAGCCCACACCTTCCTCCTGCCCTTTCCAGACACACAGTAATTGCAGCTCTAGCCTTTGTCTTTCCTTCTATCCCGGCTCTTAATCAAACCACGCACCCTGATCTCCAGGATTTCTCCCCACTGTCAGTATTTTTCCTGCAACCAAGATCCTCATGCTTTTCTTCTTAGGAAGCACATCTTCTCTAAGTCCTCTTATCCTTCCGAGTCCCTTCCTTTTGTACCATTTCTTCTTTCTGGAATTCCAAGCACCTGGTTTTCCTAACTTGAATAGTCTGTGTGGAGAGGCATAGTCCAGGTCTTGAATCTTTCAGTTAATGAAGGAACACAGCTTGTGCAACTCCTATTTAGTCCAGGTGGTATCAAATTTACAATCAGCCCTTAGAAGCTACAGCTAGCAGTATCTAGGCTTCTGCCTGAGAGCTTAATTTTCACATATTCTCCCCCTCACACATATATATCCAATTATCAACTGCCTTTTAGTAGTCATAGTTTAAGCTATTCTTAGTCCATGACAACTGATCAACCAGGAAATGTTTCCTTGACAAAGAAGTGGAGAAGAAATCACAGAATCAGTGAATGGTTGAGATTGGAAGGGACCTCTGGAGATATCTAGTCCAACCCCCCTGCTCACCTAGACACAGTGCCTAGGTCGCTAGAATCTAATTCTGTTTTATTTTCAAAGCATAGCAGAACTGTCTTCCTACTCCTATTTAACAGCTGTCTCTGTTGCAGGATGGATTCTATTCGTCATTGCAACATAGCGTGGATTGGTTTGCAGTGAAGGTTGGGATGCCTCCAGAACGGAAATACAACAGCGTCTTGTTTGGAGGTATGGAGAGTAAACAAACAAACTGATAGGGGAAAAAAATCCTCAAATTCTGTTGTTTTAAGGTTATTTACTGTGTTGATATGAGTAATGATATTCTATCATGAGTAATAAGTCTAGGAGGAATTTGACAAATATAAAAATGACTTAAGCAGGCTGGAAGGAACAGGCCCATAGGTAGTTTGTGAAATTGAGCAGGGGCAAATCTTGCCCTTGGGAGGGAATAACCCTTTGCAGTGATGCAGCCTGGCCACGTGGATGAGGAGCAGCTCTGCCGTAAAGGCCCTGGTGAGTAGCACAAGCCAACAGTGTGCTGTGCTAGCAGAGGGGACCAGCAGCACTCTGGTCTGAGCAGTCAATGGGGCAAGGGAAGTAACAATCCTTGTTAGACCTTGTTTGCACCTTTTAGACCACATCCAGAGCAACTGCATCCAATTTTGGCCTCTCAGTTCGAGAAAGGCCTTGATAAACTGGGTTGAGTTCAGTTGGGCCACCAAAATGAAGAAGAGTCCTGCTCTTTGAGGCAAGGCTATGGGAGCTAGGCTTGTTCAGCCTGAACCTCAGAGCAGATTTCTAATGCCTACAGGCAGCGCAAGACTATACACCAGGGTTCATGGTGGGTGAGCAAAAGGTAACAAAGTTGAAATGAGAGGTCAGACTGGATATAAAAAGAAACTTTTCATGGCAAGGACAGTCAGTGGAATGGGTTTCCCAGGGAGCTTTTGCATCTCCAGCATTAGGAGGTTTTCGAATCCAACTGAGCAAAGCTCAGACCTCATCCCTGGTCTCCCCATCTTGCTGACCCTGTGAACAGCAGTTGGAGCAGGGGATTTTCAGAAGTGTCGTTCAACCAGAATTACCTTATGGTCTTGCACAATTTGTTCCTTGGATTGCCTCAGAAATACAGGCTTGCTGTCAAACTGTCAGGTTTGGGAGCCTGCTGTGTTAGACCATGCGCAGTCACAGAAGTTACTGCCCCTTCACAAATGATCCTCATGTGACTGGAGATCCATCAGTAGGAAACATTCAGTGTAGGAGTTAGAAGCTCAAACTAACTCCTACTCAAAGTAAGAGTTAGAAGCTTGTGAGCTCAGGTCTCGCTTGCCTGCTAGACAGCTGTAGTACAGCACTGCTTATAAATGTTATTACCTAAAAGAGGCACAGCTGCTGACTTGCCATGTCCAGTAGCGTTTGCCATTGCCAGAATACTGCTATGTCTGAGCTCCACCAGGAGTAAGGTAGAAAATCCAGGTCACTGGAAAGGATACCTAATTTTAAGCCTTTGGGAAAGGATTAGAGGCTTTTTTAGGGTGGACTGTTAAGTAGGCTGTAACAAGAACATGCTGTTTGAATCAAGTGCAGCATATATAGCATGTTACACATAAAAAAAGCCCTTTTGGTTTTCTGTGCTTTGGAAATTTGTAAGAAGAAATTCTGGGATTACAGTTTATGATATGAAGGTGTCAGAGTTAGTTTTATCTGGAACAGTAGTTTATCTTCTGCTAGTAAGCTGAGAATTTCCCCAAGATGATCAAAAAACTTTTAATTACAAATAGGAAACCTTTATTATATTATTGCATTTCTATTGTATGTATAACTGTGAGTGTATTATAACTATTTAAGTTGTTTCTTTGAGTATAGCAGATATTAAGTAGCTTCTCAATTATTTTTCTATTTCTCTGCTATGTGATTTTTGTTTCTGTGCACATTTTCAGTGAGATTACTGGCTTTGAATGGTAGGAGGATTTCCTTAGTGCTTCGGGAATGACTTTCCATCTCCTCTGAGGCCTTGCTGCCTCCTCTTTGCCCCATCTCACAGACTGTTTAAGAAGGGAGCTGGTAGCTGTGTCCACCTTCCTGCCTGTCCTTTCATCTGCTGTGCCCTCTACTCTTGGGAGCTGCATTTCCATCGACCTGGCTCGGTTGCTTTCAAGAGGAAGGAGAAATCTGCTTGCTCCTCCCAGACAAGTCTACCTGCCCCTGTCGCTGCTTGAAAAAAATACAGCATGTACCTGAGAACATACAAATAAAACAGATACTGTTTGCCTTGGAAGGGAAGCCAGTATTCCTTGCTGCTTTTTCTCAAGAGGCAGAACTATTGAGCAATGATGGGAAGGATCATTAATTACCAGGCAACAAGGGGGCAAACAAAATGGCTGAGCTGACGTAATATACCCTGTGTTTGACTTCAGAAGATTCCTGCCAGGCTGAGTTATATTAACTGACCTAAGAGCTGAGCAAGGCTGCAGAAGCCAGGGGAAACAGACTGGCCATTTTAGAGGCTGTCAGCTGTTGTCTCAGCCCATCTTGTCTGACTGCACCTTAAATTGTTATAGTAGAAGAGTTTTGTCATACTTGTGACGTTAAGCAGAGGCTGCCACTGCTGTCTTCCTGTCTGTGTTCCTTTGTTGGCAGTGTAGAAGATAGGAAAGGACCAGAGACCTACTCGCAAGATTATATTGTTGCTTTCCCCACTGTGGGATCTATCTGTTCTCTCTCTGTATCTTCTGCTTAGATTGCAACTTCTTCAGGACAGAAACGTTCCCTGTCAATGCCAAGGCCCTGGGGGCACCTTAATTGCCCTGACCAGCCTCCTCGCACACACCTCCTGCCCAGGAGCTCTATGTAAGTTCAGGCCTGGGCTTTGCCTGAGCTACACTGTAGATAGATACAGTCTTGTCTCCAGTACCGTCTCTAGCCCTGTCTCCTGGGAAGACTGCAGATCTGCACTGCAGGTGACTTGTCCCCTGGACAGCCGTGTGTTGTGGCCCTGTTTCCTTTCTCTGGCCCTGTCTCCTGCTGGTCTTAACTGATCACCCTGCATGGACCGATTCATCTCCTTGCTTTAGCAGGGACTGCCAGGGGACCCTGCTGTCAGCACAGTCCTGATTGTGTGTGACCAGCTCACAGTGTCCAGATTGTGTGTGACCTTGTGGAGCAAACCCCCTTATTGCTGCTCCCTGACAATGAAGTGTTTGGCATGACTGGTGGTGTTGCAGTGCTAGAAATGCAAGGAAGAACACTTATCTCTCACTAACACAAACTGCCACTATATCTGCAAATTTTTGCAGTTTTCTGGACTTCTGGGCTGCTCTAAGCAACTGTTCTCCCCTAAGTATTTAGTATCAGTATCCTGCCACCCTTTAAGGAGCAGAACTACTGATCTGCTTTGATTAGCACTGATTGCTGAGTGATCTGTATTGTATAATCCAGTTTTTCTTCAAAAAAAAAAAAAAAAAGCCAGCGTAATAGTAAGGCATCTTTTTGCCTGCTTGTTTGATAGTGTAATGCAAACTATCAAGTACATGAAGCTAGAAATGGCAAGAGAAAAGAAGAATTAAGGATCATAGAGGTAGGAGGCAGATTTCAAAAAATTCTGCAGTCTGTTAAGTTACTCCTACCTCTTAGTGTGTCTTAGTAACAGCAGCCCTTATGTTCTTCCTCCCATGACAAGAAGGAAAGAGTAGCTAAATGTGACAGAATCAGGTTCAAACAATGAAAAAAAAAAAATTAAAAGGACTATGACTTTAAAACTGTATTATTTCCATATGGGGAACAGAACACATAAGTTGTCAGTCAGGGAAACTTTGGAGAATCTTCATTATAATCAGTGAGTTTGAAACTCCCTTCTCACTGATGAGTGAATCAGTGAATTATTGAGTTTATCCATGTTTTTCTGGTCTGTCTGTGTATTTGTCCCCTCAGTTAAATAAGAGTGTAAGATGTGTTTTGAGGGTAGGTGGTTTCAGAGAAAAAATTGTTCTTTGTAGCAGTTCTTTAATTGTGGATATGTTTTAGAGACATGAGGGGGAGTGATATATCTAGAATATCTTGACTGTTTGTGCTTTTAAAATGTACATCAAAAGTCTAATTTGATTTGTTTCTTTATTTTAAGGTCTGATTGGCTCCATCTTTTCCATCCTGCAGTTTTTCTCCTCTCCGCTCACTGGAGCTGTGTCAGACTGCCTGGGGAGAAGACCTGTCATCCTGATGACGGTGGTATGTGTTGTGTGCTGATTCTAGTCCTGTCATCTCACTGTGCAGTGCCGTTAAAAAGGGCATCTCACTGTGGTCTTATCAGTAGCAAAAAGGACTGGGGAATTTAAAGTTCTAGGTCTGATGGTTGCTGGCTTTTTCTTGACAAGTTACTTGACTACATTTCCAATACTAAGTGCTTAAGCTTAGGTCCTCCAGTCCATAACTGTTCTTTGAAGGCACCAACATTCCTGTTTTTCTTTTTTTGTTTTTTTTTTCCCAAAGCCCTTACCACAAGGTACATGTCTTCAGACATGCTGTTTGCAAATGTTAAACTTAATCCTTATATGTTTGAGTTCCCCAAGTGCCTAATGACTTTTGTTTAGAAAGTGCTATATAGCACTGCAAGCATTTGTTATGAAAATGAGCATTTTTTAAGCAGTTTTCTGTGTTGTTAGGCAGAAGGTGGAGTTCTAGAAGCAGTACAGAGCAGATGTACACATACGTGGTGGATCTTGGCAACATTAGACATAAAAATCCTGTATAGTTCTTCAGAATTAATTATATAAGGACATGTACTTATAAATTATTATGGAAAAAAAAACCAAACAGAATATCTTCTTCCGCAAATGTATATCTGGAAAATGTGGAAAAATAAGATGAAATTTGCTATGCTTTATAAAAGAACCCTTTCTTGCTTCTGCAGATGGGTTTAATAGCATCGTATGCACTGTGGGCTGCCTCTCGGACTTTCGGCATTTTTCTTCTCTCCAGGATCATAGGTGGAATAAGCAAAGGGAATGTCAGCCTTTCCACAGCTATCATTGCTGACCTGCACTCTCCAAAGGCGCGGAGCAAGGGCATGGTGAGTGCACCTTGGTGAGTGCTTGGATCACTGCCCATCTTTTAATTGATTTCAAGTGCTCAAACTATCTTCCCTGATCCACTGAAAACATGACTTCCTGCAGTATCTTGCTTTTGAAAAGATGCCAGATCATTTTGCTGGTCAACTCTGACTTCATATCCTTATCACTTCTACTTATAAGCAAAATGCAGATGCCCTAGAGGTGGAAAATAACTTGTAAAACTGTTATAACTGTTACTCCTGGTGATAACTGTGTTCCTGATCATAACAACTGAGGAAACTGAAGGATCTTTTACCTCAGAAGGGCCCAATTTTGGCAGCTGGCACCTAGTTATAGGCACCTTCCCAAGCTGGGCAAGTGTAGCAGGTTTGTCACGTGCCTGCTGTTCTCCCGGGATGCTGCCCAGCACGTGACCCACGTGGCTGAGGGAGCAGAAGGGACTTCTGCCCTTGCCTCCTCTGAAGGGCAGTGGGCCAGATTGAAGCACTCTGCAGACTGAACTTGGCTTGAGGGTTGCAGTTTGATTTTATTTATATATCTATTTTTATTCTATAAAACCTCTGCAGCCCAAACTTCTACTACCAAATTGTTATAAACCATTTGGTGGATCAGCTGCTTCCAGGGAGAGGAAAGCTTTAGATTTTATAGTATTAGTTAATTTTCCAAGCAATTTATTATAGTTCTGGTGAGACAAAATTTATTTTTATTTATGGTAGACATACCACATTAGTAAATAAAATGGGTCATGGCCTATTTTTAGGGATGGAGAAAAAGCAGCTTAGTGGCTTACTTGTTGGTTAGCTCATATGGCCGAGCTCTTTCTTCCCTCCATTTACCTCCTTGCAAAGCAGAGTGAGAATGTCCTGGAAAGAGTGAATATACATCTCTGAATGTCTCTTTCAGAAAATGAGCCAGATCCAAGACTGTTTTGTTCTTAAGCAAGCTCATGGAGGATGAGTCAAATCAGTGTTCTTTTTAGTTCCCATCTAGTGCCTGCAAATTATACCTTGATATATGCTGGTTTAATAGTGAGCTAACAGATTCTCTTCATCATCTGCACTAGCTTCAGGCTATCTCTTCTGTCAGACACATATTCCTAGATTCTGAAATTGCTAAAGCATTTTAGGAGCTATAGACATCACTGTGAATTCCTTCTGTGGTCCTGTCCACTCTTCTCCAAACAGCTTTACACTGTAAAAGTTTATCCTATGGCTGAAGGATCTTTAGAACTGCTGGCTGAGTAATCCCTGAGGTAAGAGAATCGTTATTCCCCTTTTGCTCATAACCACATGATAAAGGAGGATCCCTGGATATCCCTTCACTATGTTTCAGTCTGGCACTGTCCCTTTCCTGCCTAGTCAGTAATTAAAAAGGGATAGTTATAGATTATTTTTTTTCCTACTTAATGCCCTTTGTAGTGCTCTCCTTGCTTCCTCAGGGGGGCTACATATTTTGCTTTGGTTGTATTTCCATAGACAAATACCAGGAGATCCAAATTTTTGAGAACAGTTTGAGAACTGAGCAACCTGAATAAGCCAATGTCTAAAACTACATGTCAGTGTTCACTTTATCCCTGCAGGCAATGATCGGTGTTGCTTTCTCCCTTGGTTTTACCTTGGGTCCCATGATTGGAGCCTACCTCGCCATGGAGGCAGAGAAAGGAGAAGTTTTCTTCCTTCGTTCAGCGCTGCTAGCACTCACATTTGCTGTGGCTGACTTAATTTTCATCTTCTTCCTGCTTCCAGAGACACTCCCCAAAGGAAAACGGGTAAATGGAACAATCTGGAGATTTGTGTTTCTTGCAAGCAGGGCCAGGATTTGAGAAATGCCGAAGAACTGGAAGAAATAAGCAAGGGGTTTGGGTCAATATCCCAGAAATTTAACTTATTCTTGGGACTGAGCTTTAGCTCTTTCTAAGGTGATGATAATAACGTGTAGTGATTTTATGGCAATCCTATCTTCTAGCCCAGAGTAGCATAAGAAATGTATATAGTTAACACAGCTACTTAATTGCTGGTTTTGGTACATTAGGTTTGAATTTCTAAAAAGCTGAGGAGAACCTGGGAGGGAGAAGGTGAACATTGAGCTATGATCACAGTGGCTCCCCTGAAGAAGAATTTCAGCCAATCCAGAAAGTGCTTCCATCCATGGATTTTTCTTCCAGCTAGCCAGTATATGCTAGCAGTTTTCTTAATCATTATCTTGCTTATACTTGATTTATCTGAACACTAATGTAGCAAACACTTCCAATCTCCAAACTGCTGTTTTCCAAATACACAAGATCTGCTATGATTCAGTGGCTTTCTGGATTTGGAGAATCCATTCACCAGCACTGGGACTGTTTTTTCCTGAGTGTTCAGGAAGCTTCTGTCTGGGGTGGGCCAGCCCAGGCAGAGCTCGAGATCTGCCTGAGTGTTTCCCAGCTGCATGTCTCATGTGGAACTGGTTGCTCATGTATACTTCCCAAGCACTGCAATTATATTTTTACAGCCCTTTCACTCACTATCTGTTCCCCTTTCCTATTGGGCTGTTTCTAAACATTTCAAATAAAACTAAACCTTGTTCTTGGTTAGAGCTGCTCACTCTTATGGTGACAACCTGCTGATGTAAGGAGGTACTGCAGACTGTTTTATATTCTAAAAGTAATTCTACTTTTGCTGTATGGCTCTGAAAAAATGAGAAGACTTCAGGATCTTTTAGGAATGTGCAAGGAACTCTCGAGAATTCTGATAAACTAGTCCATGTTGCTCAGTAGGTTTGAGTTTTCATAGGAGAGTGAGTGCACTGTCCCTGCTGTCCTGGGCTCTACCTGGGTGCAGCAGCAGGTATTTTATGGGGTGGATTTATGACTCAAAGCCATGCAACCAGGTCCCAGTCGTGCAAAATACACAAGGTGCTTAATTGCTGATGAGATAGTGAATTTTTTTTCCTGACCTCAGAGCTTCCTCTGATTATCAGTGTCAGTGTTTGGTGCCTCTGTGCTGTTTCCTGCCCTTTGGCATCTGGGGAGTCATCCCATGTGATTTATGTGCTCTGAGGTGTTTGCAATGGGCTGCCAGGCATCCGAGGCTTCTCCTCACCGTTTCTGAGGGGACAGGGAGCAGTTTTCCTGGTGTCTGGATGACAGGACAAAGGCAGATATTTTGGCTGCCTTTCCAAAACTCCGCTGAGCTGAGCTGGAGCAGGTGATCCTGGAGTAGGAATGGATGTGGTGGAAGGACAAAGCTGTAAAAAGAGTGCAAATTGTCATGATAACCGGTAGAATGATGTGCCAGTGGGATCAGACATCTGTTTCCCTGAAATATGTTGTGTTCTCATGATATCCTTGTGATGATTTCACTCTTCTTTCCACTCTAGCGAAGAGTATTTCATGTTTGTTTGAGCTGGAGTTAACTTGTAGGAAGGGGAAGGAGAAGTGGGGCAGGAGGAGCAGGGCTGGGGTGTCATCCAAAGCGGAGAGAGTTCTTTGCTGTCCTTGGTCCCCCTTTTTAGTAATTCCCCAAGTTTCTCAGAAAGTAACTTGAGACCTGTATTTTTACACTGTGAGAGACTCTGGATTTGTGTGAGGGGGCTGAAAAACCCCTTGTGCAAAGGGAGGAGCAGTGTTTTGTGTTACTGTGAGGGTAGGGCCGTTGTTTGGAGTGCTTGAAATGATCATAAAGTAAAACTAAACTTCTGAATGCTAAATTAGAAGCATAGAGATTAAATACATGTTAGAGACTGATGATTTTGAACCTGTGTATAATTAATGACATTCATGGAAGCTGACCGTGTAACTTTATTGTTTGGGAGTATTGAAAAGCTTTGGTCAGTTCAAAAACAAAGGTAGCAGTCAGTGGATGAAGTTGCTTCTAAATCACTTTCTGGTGCAGAGATAGCAGTAGAAGATAATATAAATATTGATGGAAGACAAATTCTACAGACCAACCTATGATCGGTCTTGTCTGCGTGGAAGGTAATTCAAAACCTGTGCACACTAAATAATGTTTTTATTGCTGGCAAACCTTCCTGAGGAACTTGGCATGATCTGTGCCCTGCTGTGTAAGCCTTGTCAGGAGCTGGGAATGCTGAGACCGCTCCGGGAAGTCCTGCTGCAGAGCTGCCCAGGAGCATGAGGAAGCTGCTGGGAAAGTCTCGGCAATAGATGGGGTGGAAGAGGGAATAAATTCCCTGCCCCATCCCTTTGATCTGTGCAGCAGCAGCTGGAGGACTTGCCTAAACGGCACAGGGGGGTCGCTGCCTCTCTCAGATGAGAGAGGATGAGAGGGAAGTTCCTCAGGGAAACCTGTGCGGCTCTTTGAAGATGTGAAATACTGGGTATTGTTACTGAGGATTCCTGAGTCTGTTTTATCTCTTTTTGTGACTGTCATGTGAAGTGTCAGCCTCAACTCTCCCACTTCAAAATGAATTATTTCCTTAGATACTATTTCTGCTTCTTTATTTTCTTTATTTTTCCTGAAAAATAAAATGGACTGAAAAAAATGAGTAAATTTAAAAAAATTAATTAGTATAGTATATTTAATATAGTCTAGTACAAGCATCTGCTAAGCACTATTTTGATGAGGAGCAGCAAGAATGTCACTAGAATAACAGAAATGCAAGAAGCACAAAGATCAGGACTGCTAGGAAATATTTTCTTTTTAAAAAGCTGCACATGATGAAGCTGAGCAAAATCTCTATAACTGATGTTTTCTTTGCTTCCCCAGCAGTTGTCACTGGCTGGTGAAAGGAAGCATGAGTATCAAAGCAGGCAGTTCCCCAATATGCTGTGAATGCTGTTCTCAGACCTGTGACACAGGCAAATCCTCAGCTTCACGTTGCAGGCAGATGTGCCATTATTTATACAGCAAATATTCGCAGACAGAAGGGATGAGGGTTAAAGTTAACTCAATAAAGTCACCTTCAACCTATTTCCATGGAAAATGAGCGTCCTCTCTTTTTAAGACAGTTTAATAACAGGGAAGAGCCTGTTTCCCTTCTCAGTGAAAGCTGCTAGGGATAGCATTGGCACCAGTTGTGCACTCAGAAAGCCTGGGATGTTATCGGCAGTAATTCACACCCCAGCACCAGTTAGCTTGTTTCATCTCAGATAATTTACCTAGGTACAGGAATTTTTTGGCTGTTACCGCCAATTCCGTGCAGTGTTCATTGCCTCAGCTTTGAAACACTCACATTTCTTTGTGTCATTAGGTCTCCTCAGTGACGTCCGGATTTCAGGCTGCAGTTGACCTGCTCAGTCCTTTGGCTTTATTCCAGTTCTCTGCAGTTACCCGAGGAAGAGACTCCCCTTCAGCAAAGAGTAAGTGTGAGCTGGGCTCTTTGCTCAGACTGCATGCGTCTGTGTGTGGCACAGTTCTGAACGTGACATTTCAGGGCAGTAAAGAGAATACAGATAGTCATTTTAAATGTTTCAAATATTTATGTACCTGTCCTGAGACAGGTGACAATGTGAGACAGAGGGCCTAGATGGGTGCAGTGGGAAGAGGGTGTCACAGGGACAAAGATCAGTGGTTTTTGGCCCTCCTCTTGTCATAAGAGGGAGTCTATCGGAATCTATTTTGTGTTTCGTGTGTGTGTTTTTTAAAATGAGCATCTGAGGTAAGACTTTTTCCCTATATATTTTTTTCTTTGCTGTTATATATTTTAGTGATGCTTGGAAAATATCACATTTTTTCTTTCTTTTTTTAAATAGACCTTCAGAATCTCAAAACCCTGGGCCTGGCTTATTTCCTCTACCTCTTCCTGTTTTCTGGTCTGGAGTACACCTTGAGTTTTCTAACTCACCAGAGGTTCCAGTTCAGCAGGTACAGCGTGCGTGGAAGATAAATGTTTTATACTTTCTCTAGGATATTTTCCAAAAGATTAATTTAAGGCCTCTTCATTTATTTTCAAGAGTAGCTTTAAGAGATTAGTAATAATCAACTAAAAAAATAAGAAAACAATATTTTGTTCAATTACAGATGGGCTTCCTAGGAAGAATTAAAGAAAACATGCATACTTTCTCTCACAATATGAAATGTTTGTTGCATATTCAACTCCAAGCACCTAGAGAGAAAATCACTACACAGGGATCAAACTAAAGAACCTGGAAATGTTATTGCTGGGCTGGTGGGACTTATTGGGGAGAGAACCTTTTCTCCTCACTCCTAGAAGCATCTTTCAGTATCTGAACAAATCTGGAAGCTCAAGAAGGGCTGAGGGTGAGCGGTGTGACTGTGTGTGCCGTGGCTGTGTGAGGAATGTGGCCCTGGCCCCGTGCAGCTGTGTCCCCTTTAGCCAAGCTCTAGGGGAGAAGCAGAGCAGCAGCCCCTCAAAGTGGCTCAGCTGGAGGTATTTCTGCTGTCACCTCTCCAGCTGGGAACATGACCTGGCAGCTCGGTTCCCTATCCTTCCCTTTGGGTAATTTTTGGGATGTTTGTCTCCTCTCTCCCTGTCTTTGGTTACAGAGAGTTAAGCCACGATAGCAGCTTAACTAGTACGTGTGCGTCAGGGCCACGTCCTCCTCCGTGTGGAGGCTGCTTCCCCGCAGCATTCCAGAGAGCCACGCAGGGAGATGTGCATTTATAACAGGCTTTGTGACAAGCAAGCTGGCCAGGGAGGAGAGGAGTCTGAGCTGGGAATGCCCACGTCGCTGGGCAAGGGAGATGGGCAGAAATACTTCAGGGAAGGTGGGTTTATGCTGGGGGAGACGCTGCTTCCCAGGGCCCCTGTCACCCCGAGCTATGTTTGGCCTTGGACCTTTGATCCAGCTCTGCGTGAGTGGTGGCAATTCCTTTTCAACTCTCTTGTTGAGAAACGCTTCTTTTTGCACTGAGAAGCAGAGCACTTGTTCCTGGATAGGGAATGGTTCCCGCGCAGGCGGCTGCCGCACAGGGCAGAGCTGCTCTGGATGGGCTGGGTTGGACCAGCTCCGAAGGTCCCGTCCAGCCTTAGGATCTCTGTGGTTCCACGAACGACTCGGGCGCAGGTAAAGCGGCCAGGGCAGCGTTTGCCAGGACTCCTGCTGCCCTGGGAGGCAGACAGCCCTGCTCCCTCTCCGCACTGCCTGCCTGCCACGGGAACGGGGGTCTGCACGAGAAGAATGTTGCACTGCTCGTGTGAGAACCTAACTGCGTTTTATCTCTGTTGTTAGGAAAAGGTCCAGGCTGACCCTATAAATCCAGGCTGGAATGCTTTGTGCGTGACTCTGAGCTGTGCTTTTGCCTCCCCTCTAGCATGCAGCAGGGCAAGATGTTTTTCTTCATTGGAATAATAATGGCTGTGGTCCAGGGAGGCTACGCTCGCCGCATCAAGCCAGGAAATGAAATCAGAGCTGTAAAAACGGTAAAAAAAAAAGTTAAAAATTTGCATTCTTGTTTTCCTTTTCCCCCTCAAATTTGATGTGATAATTTTCAGCCCGAGGGGCTATGAAGGGCGCTTGGAGGCTACAGCTCTACTTGTCAAATCAAAAGACGTTTCCAGCTCATACAGTTAAACGGCTTCAAGATATTATTGAAACTCTAAGTTCTTCATAGATATCTGTGCTGCAGGGTGAGCGTCTGCACAAGTAGAAGGGCTAAAAAATGCTGTGAAGATTGTAGCTTTGGTTTAGTGACTTCTCTTGCAGTACAGATACTGAAACTATCAGCAAGTAGGAACCCCCTGAGCTGCAGGGGGCCATTCCCTGTGAAAGCTGCGGGGATGACCGGAGCCTAGGCACGCGGCATGAGACACAGTGTGGTTCTGTTCTTCGTGCCTGGGGCTTTGCAGTGCCCTTCCCCTTCCTCCCTCTCCTCCTTCCATTTTATCCTCTTGGCTCCAAGACTGGGGCCTGGGAGAGCTCCAGAGGGGCTGACAGAAGTAGCCCTCAGCATCCCTCAGGGCGGGGGAGGCAAAGCAGAGGAGGCCACTCTGCTGCCCTGCAGTTTTCCATCCCTTCGGATGGAGGGGATGGAGAAGCCCAGCAGTAGCTCCTTAACTGCACATGGCCACACAAAGAGCAAAGGCAGGAGCAGCCAGTGCCACAGGTGACCTGCAGAAAGCATTTCCCCTCTGCAGGCATTTCCCTCAGCATGACCAGCCCTGGCTGCTGCTGCCGGAGCTGCCCTGGCCAGAGAGCCGCAGCCGCGGGAGGCGGTGGGACGCCCGGGTCGCTCCTGGGGGCAGCGCGGCCGGGTCCCCGGGGTGGCTGCACGGGCCCGACTCACCCCGTGGGGCGGCTCTGTCCCGTTGCAGGCCATGATGCTGCTGGTTCCGGCCTTCCTGCTCATCGGCTGGGCGGCCAACGTCACCATGCTGGGGGCTGGGCTGTTGCTGTACTCTTTTGGTGAGCACTGAAATACAAGCTAAGTGTAAAGGCCTTTGCTTCATAGTTTAAATCACTCCACTTAGAGGATCTACTTTAATTTCAAACTGTAAGTAACAGAGGTTGACTTCTCCTTTTATAAAATCTGCAAGAATGAGTTTATTTTTCGGCTGGTGCTGTTTGGAGCGGGAAGCTGCCATGTTGATAGAGTTGGATTTTATTCCTTCCATCCCCTCCACCCCCAACCCTACCTGGAGGTAAAAATATCCCCTGGGTGGCTGGGCCGGCCCTTGCTGCTGGGCACCTGCGCTGCTGCTCAGCCGAGAGAGCCCCGTGGCCTCCGGAGGAGCTTCTGCTCCGTGCGCAGAGCGCTTCCCGCCGGGCACAGCGGGTGCCGCCTGTGGAGGCTTGGGGGATCAGACGGATCCTGGTGCCTTGGAGCCAGGCCCGGCTGGGAGCTGGGGGCTCCGGCGCCGAGAGGCCGGTGTGAGACGCGCGGGGCCTGGCGGCTCTGGGTGCGGTGGAGGGGCTTGGTGCTCGGGCGCCAGGGCTGCCCCAGGCTGCAGCGCTCAGCGGTTCCCTGTGTTAGTCCCGACCTGGGGCTGCCTGGTTTGCACTGTTGCTCTCGTAATCGGTTGAGCTTTCCGGTGGTCACTGACGGGCTCTTTTGTGGATTTTTCTAGCTGCTGCTGTCGTCATCCCCTGCTTGTCAGCAGTGGTGTCGGGCTACGGTGAGTGGCACCTTTCTTGTTTGAGGGGCAGCATCAGCCTGACAAAGGAGCTGGTGACAGGGACCAGCAGCCGCGTGTGGCACAGTGCTCTGTGTGTGTGTGTGTGTATATACGCGTGTGCATTCACGTGTGTGTGTGTGCATGTACATGGGGGGG
>NW_020454538.1:4049470-4052139 GCF_003342845.1 Nothoprocta perdicaria | reverse complement strand
CCCAGTGACGCTCTCTGCTTGCGCAGGTGCTGCCAGCCAGAAAGGGAGGGTCATGGGGATCCTGAGGAGCCTGGGAGCCCTGGCCAGGGCCCTGGGGCCCATCGTGGCTGCAACAGGTGAGTGAGGGCTCGCGCTGGGAGCCGCGGGTGGGTTCAGCGCCAAAAACCCCTCTGGGCAGGGACCGGTGCAAAGGGCTTCAGTGCAAGGCGCTCCCGCCGCCACCCCGTGTTGGTGCCGGTGCCGCTGGGCAGGGCCGGGGTTAAGGCCCAGGCCAGACGCTGCTCCAGGTGGGTCCAGCTGCAGGCAGCAGCTGCAGCGCGGCCCTAACCCACTGAAGACAAACACCCATTTTGCTGCAAAACCACAGGGCCAAAGCCACCCGGGGGCCCAGCTCCCAGCCGGGGCATCTCTGCCCGCCAGGCAGCAGGTTCCTGTGCTCCCCAAAGACCCCCCCAGCCCAGTGGGAGTCAGTGGAGCAGCCCCACAGGGACAGGCAGGAGCCCCAAGCCAGGACTGCCTGCTGCTTAACACTGAGCAAGCAAAACCAGGGGGCCAGCCGCAACTCCCCCCCGCCCCCTTTCAGTACGGGCAAGAACGAGACCTTCTGATTTTTAACATGCAGTTTCCCTGGCAGCCTGGCGCTGGCTTGCATGCAACCAAGGAGTACAGGGCCAAGGAGGCAGTAGTTTTCATGTCCTGACAGCTCTATTTTCATTTGTACCAGGAAGCTGGTGCAAGTGGGAGAGCTGGCTGCCTGTTTAACCCCACGCAAGGACAAGAGCATTAAGTAATGACTCCTGTTTCCTTTCCAGTTTATTGGCTGGCAGGGGCGCACATCTGCTTCACCCTCTGCAGCGCTTTCTTCCTGCTGCCCTTTATGGTGCTGGGTGCTGTTAAGGAGCCCAGCAAGGTGGAGTAGAGGCTGCCCCACCACGACAGGCTGCGGCACGTGGGGCCGCTGTGACCACAGTCACGGAGCAGCGCCCGGGAGGGCAGCAGCCCAAAGCTTTAAGCAACTGCCTTAAGCCAGGGCACTCCTGGGCGCCACGCAGGCCGCAGGAGCTGCCCTCTGTCTGAGCACAGGGGCTCTGTTTTTAATACACAAATAAACTTCGAGAGATGTTTTACGTTCCTAATACACTATCGTATTTACTTGAGGCCCAAGCACTGTGGTTTTTTTCATTACAAATAAAGTGTTGTACTGTACAAGGGCTTGGTAAGTTAACTGCAGGTGAGCAGATATGTGAACCCCACCGGGTTGGTGTCCGGCCCTATTCAGAGCTCCCTCCACAGGAGTGTGGGGGGGGTCCCGGCCGCTTCCTCGGCTCAGGCAGCAGCCGCAGAGGAGCCGGGGCGGGGGTGGTGGTGGTGGTGGGGGGGTGTCCCTGTTCTTCAGCCCTGGGCTCAGGCTGCTCCTGGAGGAGCCTGACACCGACTGGGCCCCCAGCAGGCAGAGCAGCAGTCATTCATCAACCCCTACAGTAACTGAGCAATAAGAGAAAATAAAGTTAATTCAAGGCTCAAACCTGGACCTGCAGAATAAAACTGTATATTAAGAGTTTTGAAAGAGAGAGGGGGGAAAAAGATCTTTTTTTAAAGAGTTTTATTTGTGAGTAGAACTTAATGATACAAGAAAAAAAAGAAAAATACAGGACTTGCTCTTGCCCCAAAGTGTGTAACCATACCATACATGACTACATTTTAAGTCTTTGTATTACAATATGAAAGAACAAACTACAAAATTAGAAATTAAAAATCATTGCATACGTGGTCAAGATAAATGGAAGGATTTAGTGAACAGAAACATAGAGCAGTTAGTGAGTAATGGCCTCAGGCCCATGGCAGTTGCACACAGAGCCACGCACAGGGCCCGGGCACCGCTGGGGGCTGCGGGTGCCGCATGGCCCTTCCTGAGCCCCCGGCAGCCCCTGTGCCCCACAGCCCCCAGCGCTGCCGTGTGCCCAGCCGTGTGCCACGGTGCCCCGCGGGGCTACGGCCACGTTCTGCTGTGCTACACACACGTACTGTGAGGCTCGCGTGCTTCCCTCAGAGGTTCCAATGGTTCCTGCTGTTTGTTAAAGGCAGAGCCAGGTGATGCCTGCAGCAGGAATCGCTGAGCGCCACTCTCCGCCCGCGCCTGCACTGAGATCCTTACGGAGCCGGAGACTTCCTGCAGGTGTCACCCAGCCTGGCTTGAAACGCCTTTCAGGATTAGTGCTAGACACAAGCAGGCAGCAACACTAGAACAGCCGATTCGGGGTGAAAGCCATTTCCCTTACCATGCCACATGTTAAACACACACGTTGAGCAACCTGCAAATACAGCCTGAACATCAGCTGGGGTTTTAGTACTTCACTGCGAGCAATAAAATCGAGAAATAGCAGTTTTGGTAAATGAAAACAATTCATTTAAAAAAAGTGTTAAATATGCCGTGTCACACACACAAACTTTTCTCATATGAGGGAATAAACACTAAAGGCTGCAGGTAGAGGCTGCCTACACACCCAGGGGAGCTTAAGGGTGATGCTGACGTGAAGAATACTCTGCCCGCCAGCCCTTACGCGGCTGTTGTTTAACCTTCGTGCTTTCCACCAGCCAAATTCAGAAGCGACCAGGCTTTCGCCAGGCCATGGGGTTCCTTAAACTATAGTCTAGAAAAAAACGGGGGG
>NW_020454538.1:4004522-4049224 GCF_003342845.1 Nothoprocta perdicaria | reverse complement strand
GCCGCCGAGCTCCGGGAAGCGCCACGGGATCCCAGCGCCTGATCCACAAGTTGGGATTTGCAAAAAGCCGAGCCCGGCAGCACAGCAAAGCAGAGCACTCCTTGTGGCAAGCCAGCTGGGGGCAGCTTTAATTGTGACAACTAGTTGTATCCTTACTTAAAGCAGCACGGGCTTCAAATTAAAAACAGTGATCTGATGCCTTCTAACGGGGGTCATTTACATTGTTTACAAAGTGGGGATCAGATCAGTGGCGGCTGCTGAGCACACAGGATTAGCACCTTTCTGCACATCAATTTCTGGTTATAATCTGAAACAATCAAGCCATAACTCGAGGGGGCTGCTTGGGTTACTTGCTGCATTCATTTACATAATAAGACAAAACAGTACAATCTGGTACATTCTAGTGGTTAATGACTTTTAAAAGATGACAGTGTGTCTGCAGTGTGTTTAGCCTTTAGGAGTCACTCTTCTTTTTGTTTTTCTTCAGGAAGGAAGGAGTGCGAAACTTCTTTTTCTTTTTGGAGGGGGACTTCCCCGGGGACTCATCGCTACCCGCGTCGGCGGCCGCCCCTTCCTCAGCCGTTGGCGTGAGCGGCTCCTGGGTGCCTCGAGCCTGGGGCTCCTCCTTGTGCGCGGCCGGGGACGGGGGGTGGCTCCCGGGCAGGTCTTCCTCGCGCCTCCCTTCCTCCCCCGTGGCGGGAGGGAAGCCGAGGGCTTCGGAAGGCTCGTCGGGGCTCAGGTCCGGGAGGGTTTGCTTGAACGTTGCAGCGTCACTGTCGTCTCCGCACGGCTGCTCCTGCTGCGGCCCTGCCGGGCGGACAGACAGCGACAGGGTTAGTGGGTGCCGCGGCGGCGGCCGCGCGGGGGGCACCTGCTGCGGGGCCAGGGCGAGGGTGCCCGCTGCGGCCACCTCTTTCTGTCCTCGGCAGAAGCCTCTGCAATGGGTCCGTTCCCCTCCTGCCTTGGGCACAGAGATATCAACAGCATCTTCCACGTTCTGTTGGTTTTTAGCCTTTTCCCTGCATATCAGATAAAGCTGCATTCGCCCCCGTGGGTGTAAATCAGAAACAGAGTGACTACTGACACCTCGCTCATGTTTCAGCTGTAACATTTGCAGATAACATGAGATTTTAGTGCAGTATAAATGTATAAATGAATTAAGCTTAGTTTTGGTAACCACTGGAGAGAATGCTGAATTTCCTCACTTTTTTGTAAATTGGTAAAACCAATTGCTGTTTTTTGGTCTTCTGAGATGGTTAATATCGAGGTTGTTGGCCTGACAGTTCCAATGGCAATATATGGATTCATTATGGTCTTCCCCGAGCTCTAACAGATGCAGCTCCACAACATGATTTCCTATCACAAAGGCTTCACTCGTTTTGCGCAGTACAGGGGAATACAGCAGAGAATCTTATAAGTAACATCCATGTAGTTTAACAAATTAAGTGAGCTCAGCAAGTTAGGCAGGAAGGTGGTTTTGCAGTGTCTTGCCCCAGCACTTACCGGGAGCAGCAGGGTCACTAGGGCAGAGCACCCTCGCACTGGCTCCACGGCCCGAGGTCTAAATCTCCCCACTGGCCCGGCTAGGCTTCGCAGACACTCTTTTTAAAGCTCTCCTATCTGTGCTGTGTATTTATTGAGCACTTTTGAGAGAAAATCTTGCTTTTCATCACTGTGCTCATGTTGCAAATACCCCGTCAGATACATTTCTCTGCTGTTACGTAAGCAGGAATCTAGAGCAAAATCGAGGCCAGGCTCCCTTGCGAGGCACAGCACAGAGGCAGCATCTTTTTCTTTTGAAAGATGAAAAACTTTTTAGAGGCGACTGGGCGGCATTTATGTCAACTTCAACGACACTGGATGTTCAAAAGAACTTAAAGAAAATGCTTGATACATTCCCCTGTTTTTTTCCTATGGAAAAGACACTTAGCATCCTTTTAACTTCTGCTGGGTGGGATTAATACTCCTGTAATGTGTCTTGCAGGACTAATATGTGCTAGGAAGGCAGCACATTTTGCTGGGAGCACCGCGAGCTTCCAGCGGGTTAAACGAGCAGAGCCCGTGGGGGGATTGGGCCCTCGGGGGGATGCTCCTGCACAGCCACTCTGTGTGTTGATCTTTTGGGGTTTTTTTCCTCCCTTCTTTTAAATTTTGTGTCAAAGGGAGAGGGGGAGTTGAACATTCTTACAGAACAGGAAGCTACTGAAATTCAGAAAGCACTTGCCAGCTGGCCTGGGCACTACATGAGGTATTCGCAATCATCTGATTTATCCAGAGCTGCTATCCGCCCCATTTTAGCAAAAAAGCATCGACTTCCCCTAACCACGTTATCATTAACCCGGACCAAGACAAACGGCTGCTTTAGCTCACTGCAGGGGACACTCCACCAGAATGGGGCAGCTCCACAGACCCCACCTTGGATAAACGGCACAGCGTGCACGAGGGCTTCCCGTTCTGCTCCCTGGCTTCCAGGGGCCTGGCCAGGAAGGCCTCAGGATGGGCAGAGCCCCCTCAGCAGGTTTGCTGCTGCTGCTGCTGCCAAACGGGGAGGAGCAGCTGAACCCGCCGAGGGCTGCGCCGCAATCCAGAGGCACCGGGACAGACGGCACACCTGGGCAGTGAGAAACCCCATGCAGTGGAACAGGCTGAGCAGGGAGGCTGTGCGGTCTCCTTCTCTGGAGAGCTTCCAAACCCACCTGGATGCCACAGGTGACCCTGTGTGTGCAGGGGGGTTGGATCTCTAGAGGTCCCTTCCAACCTTCAGGATTCTATGGACAGAGGCTGTGCTGCAAAACCTAGGCAGTTTCAGAACTCAGCCCCACCTCGAGTCACAGAAGGTTTGGGGGCAGCAAGTGTGTCTACATCCAGGCCTCCCCTTTGCAAACACCCACCGTGGCAGAGGAGAGCTCTGAAAGCTTCACTGATGCTGCTAGTCACAATTTATGAAAACAAAAGGTGCTTCTTTCACCCAACATGAACCAAGGTAGACACACACACACGAGCTATGCCCTGAGTGAACACAAAACACGTCTGATTCCAGCAGCTCTGAAACAGCACAAGTTGGAGCGGGGACTCTGCAGAGAACACCATTGCCCTGCAGAATTCCTGTCTGCAGGAACCTTCGGGGCATTAGCTCCCAGTATTCTAGTGTACAAACAAACTTCACGTGTTTGTCCTGGAAAACTCACACATCTTGAGGAGCTCAGAACACAGCCCTCTGAATTCTCAGCTCAACACAATTTAGAAACTTAATAATGTCACAGTTGTGTAGGACACGTGACATCTAAGACAAGTACAAAACACTGACTTCCAGCTAGAACAGGACACAGACACAGATGGAGCCAAACAGGTTATTACTTGGAAGTCCAGTTAAGAGAATAATGTGAGGTAGCCCTGCAGAGCTCGCTGAAGCAGCTGTGGAAGTTCCTGCCCCCACCTAGTTACCGTGAGTCCTCAGCTGAGGCTGGGGTCCCCCTCCAGCCAACACGTACACAACACACAGCTGCATCCCCAGTCCGTGCAGAAGGCAGCTGGATGAGCTGGACTCCCCAGCGGGAGCCCTTCTGCACTGCACTGGGCTGCGAACTCTGCAGCGCTTCATTTCAGGCCTAGGCTGTGCAGGCAGCAGCCAACTCGTGGGGCAGAAACTCCCAAAGCCGTTTTAGCTGCGTCCGAAGGACAACTGCAGACTATTCCCTTCCAGGCTATGGGGAGCCAGAGACACAAACATGGAGACACACAATGTCACGTCCGCAGTCCCCTTTAATAGAGGAGTGCATTTTAATGTGAATGTGTGTGACCAGAAGTTGGGGAAATTAACAGCTAAAGAAATCGGGGTCTCAACTGGGCAGAACCTGCTTTTTAACGCAAAACAAAAGCAAAAATTAAAACCAGTAACAGAAAGGCAGGAGCGAAGCAAAACACGTAAGCAGGTCAGAGTATGGAATGATACTTACTATGGCAACAGGTACTCTTTAGCATATCCATCTCCTGTTTGTAACGCAGCCACAAGGAGAAAAAAGCACAAGTAGAGAATCTATGCATTCATCACAGCCACCGGGTTACGTTAGAAGAATGGTCGCGACCATTCTTATAGGAAATGGAATGAGATGAAGTAGTGAGTAGAAGACATCAACAGACAAGTGATACACCCAATGTACAGGGAAAGGAAACGAGACAAAAATTAGATTACACCCGTTCAAAGTACTTTTTGTTTGTTTGTTGGTGAATGCAGCCAGCTCTGCTTTCATTTTAGTTAGAATTAATGTTAGTAACTAATAACACTGAGATTCGAATCCAGTGGGAAAAATATTTACTGAGGTGTAATCCAAGTACAATAACGCTTAAGAAATGTGCAGTCAGCAAAGGAGAGTTACGAAATTGGCTGGTAATTTATGGCTGGTTCATCATCAGACATTATTGTATTTCTTAAGAGCACTTCTCTCCTGCAGAAAATGCACAAATGGGGATTTCATTGGAGAAAGACCAGGACAGGACAAGGCAACTGGGAAGGGGTGATAATTTGTCATTATGTTAATGCACACTTCTTTATTATTGTAAACATACCCCCTATTGTACTTAGAGTTTACAGAAGTAAAACACAAGTAGGAATTTACCTTTATTAGTTACTAGCTCGTATATAGTCATGCGTCAGTGGCTAATGGGGCGGTTAGGGGTCCCCCTGCCCCACAGGAAAGGGGCTGCCCCGACTTTACCTTCCTGGGCCCTGGTCGGGGTGCTGGGCGGCGTGCGAGCCGCGGCGGGCGCCGGGGGGCTCCTCTCCTTCTGCTCCCCGCCGTCCTCCGAGGCTTCTGCGCGCGCAGCAGCGGCGGCCGCGGTTAAGGAAAACGGGAATGAAAAGTATTTTAGCACGTGGGAAGCAAAGGGCCATTCTCACCCCCCTCCCCAAATGGATAATTCTTTTTTTTTTTTTTCTTAATCAAAATTCTGTTAGGATATTTAATACCACCAAAACAAGCAAAAGAAAAATAAGTGATGCTTCTTTAACAAAACTGTTGAAGTCAAAGTTTGGCTTTGGTTTCGTGTCTCCTGCCCCCGCCACAGAATGGCCCAATAACACAACTGTTTGTGAACCAGGATAGCAGACTATTCGAGAAGTATCACGGAAAAAATAAGCAAAATATAAACAAATACAGCGTCAAAAATGCTACTGGACTTGCACAGAACACTGTTCTTTTGCTTGCTTTGAACTGTTCGCTGGATCTCAGAGAAAACAAAATGGCACCAAAAGAAAAGAATGAGAGACTGCACAGATAATCAGAAAAGCATGCAGTAATTCAATGATTCAAACCAGATTTTGCAGGAGTGTGCACATAAATTATTAGTAAGGAGAGTCCCCCTTGTTTCTAGATTCTATCAGCCCTAGCAGCGAAAGAAAACATTAACTGAGCAGAGCTCACATGAGGAACAACCCAAACCATCGCTCCACACAGTTCCCTGCACAATTACGTAGTGAAATCAGCCCCACAGACAACGGAGTCAACGGACAGAATCTCCAATGGGGCAGATAAAGATTTTGTTGCTCAGATTGCAAGCACAACTGCACCATACTCGTAATACCTGAGGCCTCAGCCAAGAGGTCAGGGTTAGACCTTAATGCTTTGATCACTGCAGTGTGAAATTCCTTATGCGGTGACTGCTGCACATCTGGCTCTTCGTGGTTAAGGTGTGTGCTGTGCTGCTGCGTGGTCTCACAAGAAACCCGTGCAGCAGCAAACTGGGTGTTATCTAAAGCCTTGGACAGTGATGGGACTTCACAATCCTGCACAGTCTTCATATCTGCTTCTTGAAAGGTTTTGGATCTGCCTTTCAAATCCAGAGACTTTTTATTTGAAGGATTTTGCTCACTGATGTCCTGATTTCTAAGCCAAGTACTTTGTTCCCCAGCAGGTGTCTGTCTCAGTAACACAGTCTCTCCATAGTTTGAAACCTTATCTAAGAAGGAGGTAGCAATGTTACTGAGAGAACCAAGGCAGGCAGTTACACAGCACGACAGCACAGCAGCCCCGACCCTCACACGGCCCCAAACTTGTGTAACTGAATATACACCATCCACAAGGAGTTATCCAGAAGGGAGCTCACACTGCAAGGGAGGTCCTGCATCATTCACATTCAAACCATAACACATCTGTGGAAACACCTTAAGGAGAATCCCATAAAGCTTCAAAACAAGTAAAATGGTGCAACTTCAGATGGAGCACTGATCTCTCTACAGAATGTTATTAGCATTTGGGAAGTCTGTGTTCCTGGGGAGCCTGCAGGATGGGGCAGCTCCAAGGTGCAGTCAAGTTTGGCTCTGCATCTCCCAAACAAGAATTTTTGGCTCTGCGAATTCCAGCAAGTTAGAGAATGGTAATTTTGTTGCAAAAAAGCAAGGGCTCCAGCTCCAGGGCTAAGGGAAACAGCAACCTGCAGTACTTAACAGGACCTGAAAACGTCAATGAGTAAAGTTTCAAGATTTCCACAGCTCAGTAGCAGCAGTAACTGGCCATCCTAAACACCTGCTTTGAGCCACTAGGAAAAATTTTCAAATGAAAACTCCTGCGTTTTACAGAACCCCCCAGAATTGCACCTTCTGCGATCAGCATGCTTTGCAAGTTCACAGCTTACCCTGGAAAAAAAAAGCAAAATACACAAACTGCCCACTTTTCCACGAGCCTGGCAGGTAGCCCACAGCCCAAGGCGGGGAGCAGCGCCGCTGCCGCTGCACCCAGCGGCAGAGCAGGACGCAGGGGCCCACTAACCTTCCGGCCCCTTCTGCTTTCTCTCCACCTCTTTGCGATACTCCTCCAGCTCCCGGTCCGTGAGTTTGTTGAAGGGATTTGGTCCTGTCGTGCTCACTATGACTCGTGGCTGATACTCCTTCTCAATTATGGCCTTCGACGCAGTCACCAGCTCGCCCTGACGAGAAATAATCAAGATACATCTGCAATCCAGCAGCAACTTGGAGCCCTGGAAACTACATTAGTTACAAAGCAACCAAAACAAAAGCTATTTTGAAAAAAAAATGCTATATTTACTTTGTTTTTGCTTTTAAAGAATAAAATTCTCTATTTCAGGATTTTAAAAAGTTCACGGTAGGTTAATAAGGAGAAAGCAGGTCTCATCAATTACTCTCACAGAGACATCAGTGTTTTCACTGGGCAATATCCACGTTAAGCAGCAAATCAAACAGCAGCCAAGAGTTCAGCCCTGGGAGCCACAAAGGACCAGGTTTCTTTGACTCCCCACAGGAGAAAGAGGCTGCTCGGCCCCGATGTGCCCGGGACTCCCGCAGGAACCCGCAGGACTGACAGCCAGTGCTCACAGGTTCAATCTGGACAAGGGAAAAGCCACTTCTGGCAGCTTTTACATAAAATGTAACAGATCTTATAGTAAAAGCCATCTTGTGCAGAATCTGTGTGCACCAGATCAACTGTTTAAGTAATCTGGAAGTAATTCAGGTTAATATAATCTTAATGTGAGTTAGCTGGTTTATTTCTGCAACATCTGTTACACAAACCAGATAAAAATTTATACAAATAAAGTATTAGGAATTCCAATTACAGGTAGTCCCAAGAGACAAAAGCATCAGAGATTCCCGCTCTAAGGGTAAGTTTTTGGTTTTTTTCTTCTCCAAGTGCATAGTGAAGACTAAAGCCACTGGTTTTGCATCATTTTGGGCACAAAGGATTAGTCGATGGATTACTTCAGATGACTTGTCTAAGAATTTGTGATACTCAGGACTCTAGTGACCTAAGTTGGAAAACGATGAACGTGACCTGGGCAACCTGACCTCACTGCAATTCCTAAATTGTCTTCGTTGCCAACAAGAGGGTCACTGGATTTCATTATTGAAGTAATACAGGATATTAACTGGCCTAAATCATTTTTACATTGGTACCAATATTTTAAAGGAAAGCATAAAAGTGTGAGGAGTTTAATAATTTTATGGTTAAAAACCACAGTAATGAAGAGAACCTTCCTGACAGACGAGCAGGCCATGCCATGTCCACGCTTGATGGACAAGAGGCCCTCACCATAGAGTTGAAGATGAAACCAGCCCAAATATTGTTTCAGATGTGAAGGGCTGCTCAAGCCAAAACATGAGCACCAAAGAGGTGCCTGACAAGAATGCCCAGGTGGAACGAGGCAAAGGGCAGATATTTTTTAAAGTGCCACAAGAGAGCAAGAGACCTCCAGAAAGAGACCTCTGCACTGTATTGGAGAAATCCAGGGAGATGGAAACAGCTTCTTGTTAGAATCTGCTTCTATCCAGGATGCTAACGGCAGCCAGAAGTACTGAAGAACAAGCAGCCTTTCCACAGCTCTCTGCTCTAAGATCCTGATGAGAAACATTTAGAAAACATCAGAAACTGCCTCTGTTTCTCCCTAAAGCAAGAGAGACTCTCATCCTAGATGCAGGCTGTCAGGAAACATCTAAAGCCTGTTCTGAGCTATTTTCACTAAGCACTTGCCGCCTTAATCCCAGAAATTCTCAAATTTGAGAGTTACAGCTTTTCTTACAGAATCATGCATTAAAAGATGCCAAAACCCATGAGCCTTTATATCAACTATATTTGTTATTGTAAAATAACATAACAATCCCCTGTCCAAAACTACGGGCCCCAGTTTTTAATGATGGCAGAAACTGGTACCCACTGCAATTCTAGACGTCTCTCCATTTCCACCTTCTCTCCAAACTAAACAGGCAGCCTTTAACTGAAAAGTTGGCAATAAGTAACACGGTCTTATCAAGTATATGGACAAACATATAGACAAAGTATTCCAGGTTTACAGAAACTAGGAGAGAAACTGATTTTTATAGAACATGCAGTGCCTGCTGGTGCCCCTCAAATGCTTAGGCATCTTAGAAACTTTTCTGCAAGATAAACCTGCAATGATTGAGTACAACAACCTTCACATGAAATCAAATTGTACTGAGTGTCTACTCAGGGGCAGCAACCGACAACGCTGCAGGCAGCTTGCAGCAAGGGCAGCAGTACCCTGGCATTCCCAAGGCTTCTCCTGAAGAGAAGACCTCAGTACCGGGAAGAAAAAGCAGCACTTCAAGATTGTCACTTAAGAAATTCAATGCCAAAGACAGAAGAATAACACAAAAGAAGGTAAAAAGTTGAATATGAAATCAAGATTTATCATCCTGAGAAAAATATCTATGTGAGATCACTGATGTGCTGATTTTTAAACAGAATTTATACCTGCTGAATATCTTTGGCTCAAAAAATGCTGAGAAAGATCTCAGGCAACAGCAGAGTACCTGTGACAAATAAACACACTTGGGTTTTGGGACTGAAAAAGCAGAATTCTGTGACAGTCAAGAGAAGGAAACTTCAAATATGCTAAAGCTGCTTCCAGAATAACACATTGAGCTTTGGTCAGTACCAATAACATGGAGGCAGCTCAAAGAGCATCAGTGAAAAAATTATGATGGTGGAGGAACAATTTCTGAGGGGAAAACAAAAGTCTTAATTAATTTAATAAATTCTGCAACACAATTACAATTTCTCCAAGTTATATGAGATCAAAGAGAGACAGAGATGTGCTACTTAAGAAAACAAGCCACGGAGCAGCCTTCACAGAATGTTAATAAAATTACACAACAGCAAACAGTAATATGGGACAGAAAGAGAGAGAATATAACAGACTCAAAGGACAGGACATATTTTATATCATTTAGCTTGAAAATGAAATATACTGAAGTTGAAAGATGTTGTAAAGCTGTCAAACTGGCCAGGCAGCTTGGGGATTCCTATGAACCGTGAAGGGAAAAATTAAAGAAGAAAATTGTTTGGAGCAGCTTTCAGTAATAGAGAGCCTGTAGAGAGGGAATAAATTCCCCTACAACAGACTGGCAGTTCCTTCAAACAGCACAGCATCAGTGCCAGGGACAACAGCTGGATGATGATGATGATTTTTTATAATTTAAGTGGCTATTTGAGGCACAACTGTCTGCATAAATGCTTGAAAACCAACAGTGGTTTCGCTCTTGTAAGAAATTACGCATAAAATATTGTGTATTTATAGGGGTATTTTCCACTGCTGAGAAGTTTGTGGCAGCTAACCTTCCAGGAAGACCTTCCAGACACATTCATACTAACTTTGGGACCTCACACCTCCCACATGAAAACTCCAGACTATCAGATCAGTTAGCAAATCTTCTGCCATATCTTGCTTTCAAAAAAAAAAAAAAAAGCTGAGAAATACAAGGTGACCAACATTTAATAAGTCAGTGATGAACAGAAATAGCACCTTGTACATGTCAATTTTCCCACTAATCGAATGGTTTATTCATAGTAGTGACTCATCATTAAGGAATCATCCTTAATATCCTCTGACATTTATGTAGTGCCTTTACCTCCAAAAGCCAAGATCCTGAAAGTCCTACTGAACTTGGAATCACCATTCAAATCCAGTGGCACCTCTGGAGCCACAGCAGCGAGGCTATTCATTAAGCCATAGAATTTTCATTTTAGGAGGCAAGAAAGAGGCTGTTCCCTTGTACTTAAAATTCTCAAGTCCTTAAAATTCATGTGAATTTTATTAGATTGCAGAAAGTCAGCAGAAAGAATAACCAAAATTCTCTCCCGCTCAGCCAGCAAAAGCTCAGGTACCCGAGTCTATAATGTTAATAACATGGGATCTGCAAGAAGCTGGTATTGCAACGTGGCCAGGGCTCCTCGGGACACTGATGCAGAGCATGACAAGGCAAAACGCAGCATTTACCGGTGCAGCTGTAGGCAGACAAGACTCCAAGCATTACACGCATGCTCTACAAAAGGTAGGAGTTTTTTCACCCTAGAGTAGCGTGGTTTAGTAGCTGATATTGATTTCATTGTCAAGCATAATATACTTTTAAGTCTTATTGAAATTAAAGATGGAATATTTAATTAAATTGTAAATGAGTGCCTAATATTTTTTCAACTGAAAAAAATCTAATTATCTGGTATATAAATGTACATAAGAGCTTGACATTTAGGTTTCTTTCTTAAAGCTTTGTTTACTGTGAGATTTAGGTGGGTGTCATAAGATTACAGAACAGGAACTCTAAGAAATATGGGATTAATTTTCTGCATAATCTTGCTGAAAAACTTGCCTGGCATTTTTTGCAACAAACAATCTCTTCAAGTGTTCAGGTCGCAATATTTATTAAGATGGTGATGAAATTGGCTGCTCCTACTCTAGCTGACATTCTGAATGATACAATTTTACACAGTATTGCGGGAGAAAAAGCACTTTCACAGCATTAAAGAAGAAATGCATCATTTGGACATCTGAACATTAACATTGTATTACTAGCAAAATCATGCAGTCAACTAACTTTTTTTTTTTTGTTCCTTGTTGTCCTTAAAAATCCCTAAAAGCTATTTGAATAATTTTATGGAAAGTAATTTTATGCAATTGTTCAAAAGGAATACTTAAGAGATACTTGGCACATCACTGGTGAAACAATTTGCCTGCGTCAGACCCAATGGATACCTAGATGCTATTACAGAGAAGCCACTAGAAGGAAGGGCAGCCTGCTTTGGGGAATTTGCTTTTTTTCTTTTTAAGATCTTAAATCTGCAAAGATGATGTTATGATTCTTCTCATCAGATACGGATACGACAAATCATACTTTTAGCAAACTCGGAGTATGGTAAAGACTAATCTAAATTGGTTGATTACCCCAGAAAGTTTTAGAAAGCCACAAAATTTGCAGCTATAACACAAGTCAAATTATTTTGCTTTTTGATGGGAAAACTATTTTGATAACGAGATTTTAGGCCCGACCTAGAGGAAGATTAAAAAGATGTCAGAAAAGAACAGTGAAGCAGAACAGACACCCTGATGCATAGCTACACCCTGTGCTTTTGCATGTTACATCACCTCCTAAAAAATCTTGGGATCACAGACAACTCCGGACAGACTGTTTCCAATATGGAAAGTGTTCCTATTTACTTTGCCTCAAGGGACTTAATTCCCCCTCCAGCTATATAACTATTGGGTTTACTCTGTATTTAAACTGTAATACATAAGCTAAAATATGATTATGTTAACAATTTGAACGCCAATGTGTGCTGGAGGTGTGGGGAACTAGTCGGTATCTCTTGCTGAGCTCTAACTGCAGAAGGTCATAAGGAAACCCAAGGTTGGAAGGAATCCAGCAACGTAGGATAAAAGCTGGCAGTGTTTGTCAGCATGACACATCCTGAACATGTGGATATCTCTGGAATTACACTGATGTAATCAGGCTGAGATTAAGCTAGCTTCAAATGGATCTCAAATGCAAATAATGCAAAATTAATAACATGCTCAAAAAAACTACTACATGCACAACCTACTCAAGTACTTTCACATCAAAAATATTCCCTCCACAGCTTCTTTACACACGTAAAAATATGAAATCAAAACCCTTAAAGGATACTTTCATAGGGTAACTTAGCTGCTAGCATAATTGTATATATATAATTGGAGATCCATGTATTATATTCTTTCATAGCCAAATCATTAGCTAACAAAGGGAAGAGGTGAAGGGTAAGGAAGAGGTAAATGAAGGGAGAACAACAGTATTGAGAGCAGTATGACAGGGCAGTACCTTTCTAACAGACAGAGATTTAGCGGGACTAAAGGCCTGCTCTTTGAGATCGAGCCCTTCAATAGTTTCCGTACAGTCTGAGAGGGGAGCATCCTGCAACAGTAAATCGAGTAAACAGAGCAAACCGAGCCCGGCCTTTCAAACATCAACCAAGAGCATCATGAGGCTTGCTAAAAGACATGCAAAGAAACAAGAACAACTGGTAGACAAAATTGCAGTGACAGTGAATTGACATGCACACAACATGACACCCAAATGAATAAAGCTATTGTCATGGTAAGAACAGTCAAATTCTTTAAAGTAGATCAGAAAATATTCTCTGGTGCAGTTAAAGCACTCAGATATATAGAGCTTAAAAGTCATTCAGGGGTGCTTAACAGAATAACTGTGCAGCTCTAACTCTTATTCGGAGCTCTGATTCATAGATAATCTCTTTTGTATATCCAGATATACTGCTATTAGGTTTTATCAATGTACGGTAGTTCTTTTAATTGCTCCTCAAATATTGTGAGACATAACAATATATTCAACACACAACACTACTGCCCCAAAATGAGACTGCTGTGTCTAGCATTTAATACTTCAGGATACATAAACTTGGAAGAAAAATAAACCAACCAAATCAAAGACACCCACAAGTTGTCACAAGGCCTGACTAGGCTTGAACAAGGAGCTAACCCATATCAAAAAGCCTTTTGAATTTCATGCATTACATTCAGCCAAATAAACAAGGAGCATCCTGCACAGACATGCTTGGACTACATGACTGAAGCCTCTTAAGTTTCTCATCCTGAGCACTCTTGCAAAAACAATGGTGTTACCTCTAACACTTACCTTACAAACAGTTACTTTCTGCCAATCAAAGAATTTTATAGGGACATATTAGGTGAAAGTAGAGGATATGAGAGATTAACTTTAAGCTAATATTTTTAGGCATTTGTGCTCTCACCTGTACGAGACTCCTGTCCACAACTACCCCAGAAAGAACCTGTGACTGAGGGCCTGCAGTTTTAATATCTTGTAAGTTTTGCTCCCGGATCTGTAAAGGAAAGCAGAACAACACAGAAAAGTGAACCATGTTCTTGTCATTTAGGAAAGGGATGGGTGAACATGCTGACAGGCTGCACCTGGAAATAGTTACAGCCCTGTACACATCAATAAAGCAGTGATTATAAACCCCAGCTGCAGATGTGTGACCAAGCTTCCCAAAATTCTCAGAAATCGGTATGTGAGTACTACATCACACACGGTCCTTGCCTTTTCAGCACTGGCTTGTGGTGAAACGACAGAGATAGAGACAAAACCACTTTGTGGAGAAAGGTGGGGATGGATGAGAATCACAAAGGAATGATTAACATTCAATTTTTGTAACTAACTAAAAGGCAGCAAGTATCTATGTATTAACTGGCGCTCACTTCAGAGATTTCAAAAACACTCCTTTTGTGGAACTCTAAATATGTCCTAGTTCTTCCCATGCAGAAAGGGAAAAACAGAAATATAGTGTTTAAATGGCAGCATTATCTATTTAAATTAGATATGCTTTCACAGTAAAGATCACAACAGAGGTGAAATGTATTTCAAAATATATTCACAGTATTATTAATGCTTGATATTTCAGAAAGTTAAGTAGTACAAAATTCCTGTATCAACTGCATTTCCTTCTGGTTTACTGCACTTCTTGTCATCAAGAGGAGAAGAGCTGTGAAGTAAGCCTTCCTTCTCTCCTTTCAGACTCCTCCAGGTAAGTTTTTAACAGGGTAGTATTTTGGCTCTCAAACACTTATAAACTGCTGGACAATTGTCCTGGGCTTTTCATTTAAGCCATGACTATTTGACAAGGCCAAAACAGGAAAAACAGAAGTGCTCCCAACTTTAGGCAAGTACTTTCAGCACCAGCCAGCTTCTTGCCATGTGCATGGCCCTTCCTGAGACACCTCACCAGCTTCCACTGTTACACAGTAGAAGAAGCAAGAACAAGCTAAGAATTAACAAGATCCTAGCAAATATTAAGTATTAAATATAAATTCTAAACACTAAAAGCTCTCCTGTCAGAAGATTGTTGCCAGGAATATCTGAAATTTGCAGACTGTAAGATTAGCTCCTTAGGCCATTTCAAAAAATAACAACTTTCAGTCCCAAATGACCCCAAATTCCTGCAACAACCACAGCATATTATAATAATATAATGTGGAGAGATCAGTAGACTACTACAACTGCAACGGAATATGCTAGAACTGCAAGTGGTAAAACCAAAAACATGAAAGCAAATCACTAATGTGAATGTATATGACTTCAGGGAACAAAATTACTACCATAAACCCCATGACATTTTCTTTTTCAGAGATACCCAGGAACAGTCAAAAAGAAAACATTAACATTAATGATTTGGCTGCAGTACTGAAAATCTTTTCTTTGAAACTGGTGTTAATATAACAAAATGTAAGACAATGAACGTCTTAATATGGTGGATGGTTATAGTGCTTTGTTTTTTTTCCCCCCAAGCTAAGGATTTCCTCTGTGTCTACTTAAAAAGGATAAGAACAAGTGGGGAGTTGAGTTTTTGAACTCCTAGACTGCATTATAGCAAAATAAATTAGTTCATGACAAATAAGCAATTTAAAGCAAAGATGGATTAAAAAAATACTTTACTGCTGTTACAAACCTTGTTCCTCATTTCTTGGACCTCCTTTGGATTTGTGTTCAACGGAACAAATAGGTTAGGGACAGCAGAGGTGGCAGTTCTATGTCCATCCTCTTTAGTCCACTGTAACATCAAAAATAGTTGGAAAGTCAGAGTTGCTGTAATGGCTAAGGACACTCAGCAGCAAATTCACATAACAGTAGATCATGCATTATACATAACAGAGAACTGAACCAATGATTATATTCTGTTATTTTTTTTAAGATGAAGTTGCTTCCTGCTTTAGAAATAAACTAACTTCAAATACATTTGTAAACAAGAGAATCACTCAATTAAGCCAAGCTAACAGCAAAAAAACCTTTAAGTATCTAAAGAGACAGTCGACTCACAAATAACTTCTGCCTAAAACTATAGTGATCACAGCTATATGCAATTCAGAGATTATGAATACTGCAGGATTTAAGCCATTAAACTGTTTTCAAGCTGTGTGCTTGACCACAGCAGCATGTCAGGTTTCTGAAAATCAATATTTATCGCTTGATGAAGAAAGCTTGCATTAACTTAGGGACAAGAAAACTCCCATATAATTACCGAAAAAGTACATGAGTATTTTTTAAGGATATTTAATCAGGAATGGATAAATTAAAGCGGACTGGTTTCAAAACGAGTTCAAATTCATTTAAAAGAAATACTATACCTGACACAAAGGGAAGTATGACAAAATCTAAGGAGAGAGTTCTAAAACCCCATTACTGCCACTTTTCATCTGCTGCATTTTGTACATGTGCAGACTACCACAAGAGAGATCATTGATTCAATCCTCCGGTACTCAACAAACATCAAAGCAAACTTAAAGCATAAGATGACAGGAGTATGGAAAGCAATGTGATGCCACTGACTCGGCTCAAGGCGTGACTCAGTACTGCGAGGCAAGAGTGGGCATCACCAAAGTATTGCATTAAAAGAAGCTATTTCAGCAAAAGGTAGTGGTTCCAGAATTAGTTTCTTGCACAAATAAAGAGCTGTAGCAGCACAGCAACCTAAAGGAACAGTTTGGTGATGTCGAGTATTTTATAACTTATAGCTGAAAAGGTTACAAAAGTATCCCAAACACAAACTTGAAGCGCTTCATGAGTTCTCCACAGAAGGTTGTTTTATTTGGTCAGTGCATTTAGTATGAGTCCTGTTTCATTTGCCACATAACTCAGTTTTTATCTTGTATGTCTATTATATGTGCTGGCATACTTTCCCATTTCTGTTGCATAGAAAATGCACTGAACAATAAAGCAAGCCTGTTTTATAGAGCAAATGCTATGCAGTTTTTCCTGAGTAATTTCAAGAAACAATAAGATAGCCAGAAATTGTCAAACTTCAAAAAGCAACATAATTTTAAAATGTTTTGCAACTGTAAAGTAAAAAATGGAATGAACATGGAGCTGTGAAATACTCACTGATGATTATCTTCTTAGACAAAAACTACTCCAGCTTTTTATTAAAGATAATTTTTAGTCAAAACAAATATAAAAACAACCTCAGTATAACAAACTAGTTTCTCTTAAGGTTAAAAACAAGCATTAAAAAGTTAAATACACAAACCTGTTAACACTGTATGAAGTTTTCTATTGCTTCAGCATAACAGTAAACAAGATTAGTTCCTGAGTAAGAATTTCTTTCATTTCTTCACTGCTAATTTCAAGTGTAAAATAAATACCAGCTACTTTGTGAATTAAGGTTAAGAAGCAAGAGAACTGCCCCAAATGTATCTGCAATTGTCAGCTTTCTTCCAATCAAAGCAAAGCTGAAGCTGGTTAGTGAAAGGTTGATGGTACGAACTACATATAAATATATGCTCATTTCTTTTGTTCATCCAAAAGGAACAAAACAAAACAAATAAACCTTAAAAAAAAGAGATTTTCTGTTTCTTTTGGGGGCTGACTACATGATGCACTGCATAGTGCATCTCTATCTCAGTACATAAATTGCCTGAGCAATTAATCCATATAAGAAAAAATGTGAAATACAGGGAACGAGTATATTCAGAAGGGATCAGACTATTGCAAGGGCAAATAAAAATAAAGTAGGTGTAGGGGAAGAAAAAAATTTTTTAAATTTTAAGCTCTACCTTTTAAGACTAATCTGTTGCCATACTACTGCACCCAGTGTCACTACTGAAGTCGTGCTGAACTACATTTTGCCTAGCTTCAGGTCAGCTGTTACAGAAGCTTGTCACACGTGCAAGCTCCTGTCCACGTCTCAGATGCTTTGCATATTCCCAAGAAGTTATCGAGACCACAGTTACGCACCACCAGCTCCCAAGGTTCTTCTGAAAGCATTTGAGGCTTTTGCTTCTCACTTAACATCTCTTTTCAGTGCAAAATTTAACTGCAAGCAGCATCGATAAACAAAAAAGCACCGGTGGCAGAATCTATCGATTAGTGCCTGCTGATGGCCTGAGCTGCACTTTAGTCATGCCGCACCCAGCTTATACTGGAGGAAAGACTTTCCACTTATGGCCATCTACTTCCATGCAACACTCCATGCAGAAGGCAGCTGGTTGTGGACACTCAGAGGCTTTGGGGTAGACGGAAGCGAAGTAAGAGGGCAGGAGGAGGAGCTGAGAAGCTAGACGAGAAAAACTGCTTAAGGGATAAAACACCAAAATACTTGCAAATAAATTCTGCCCTCACACACTTACGGAAATCTACTGGCTTGAAAACAAAGTTGGCACAGGCAACAGAAGGTAGATTTTCATTTATATATGTATATATAAAAATATATACACATATATATGCATGCATATATATATACATATATATACACACACACTTTTATACGAAGTATATTAGTTTCTATTTTTGTTTAATTTGAAAAGCTTTCATGCAGACAAAATTAGTAACTCCCTAAAAAAGTTGCCCTTTTATTTATTTAAAGGCAAAACCTACCCAACCAAAACCGTGATTCAATCTGATTGGTCGTTAGCTTGAAAAGAAAAGAAAACCAGAATTGCTCCAGTCTTAAGCAGTTTTAAGCATTAACAACTGATAAGATTTTTGTAACTTGTATCTAAAGGAGGCCAAATTAAGCGGTTAGAAAGACACATTTAGGGTTTGATATAAGAGAGCAGAAAGGAATTAGGGGTGTTATCTTTCTCTTCCCAAAGCCTCTAAGTGCCAGCCACCCCAAGTTGCTCTACATCATCTAACTATGAACAGTAAGGTAGGCACAGACCAAGCAGTTGGTAATACAGCTTGGCACGCAGACACCGGACGAGAGAGACTGCAGCAAGGGTTTCACGTGATCGTGTGTAATGTTCGTCCACACCTTAGTCTTCGACTTGGGGCTGCCACCATTCTGCCCTTCTTCAGAAGCATCGTCCCCTCGGCCAGAGTTCAGCCACCTTGTCTTCTCCCGCTGCTGTTTCTGAAAACTGTGCCTGAGAGGGGAGCAAGTGCCTGATTCACCGTCACTAGTGAAGGAGTAACCTGTGACACTGGCTGGGATCTCGACATCGCTGAACTTTTTAGTTTTCTCTCTCAGAGCGGGGCATCGGTAAGGATAGCCGGTTCTGTAACCCTGCAGGAGCAGAGCAGAGAATTAGCTTGACAGCTCCAAGTTTTTCAAAAGATGACTGAATTTTTGATTAATACTCCTAATCATACAAACAGTGCTATCGTATGCTCTTCTCTTTGTCTGCTCTTCACCAGTTGTAGTAAATAAAGACATAGAGCTGGATGACACATTAGGGAGACTATCTAATTAGATAGGCATCCTATTTAATCTAAAAAAAATGTCACCACTTTTTGGAAGATCAAATTGCAAAACTTTGACACGAACTCTGTGGCAAATTTACACTGGTTCTGCAAAGAAACCTTTAAGCTGAAATGAAGGGCAGCATGTGGGTTGCTGTCAAGGGACACGATTCCCCCCTGCCTAGAAATACACAATCTTCTGGGGCCCATCCTACAAACAATACAGTATGCCTAGCAGCTTGTCAAGGCACTCTCCTCTCAGTGCTTGCATCTCAAAGCGGAGGACTCCTGCATGAAAATTAGGATTTCCTACAGGATGAAAGGACCTACTCAAATAGGTTTAATTCCACCAGTAAGGAGAGTGATACTTGCCGACATGCATTCACCAATCCACTGTGTTACAGCAAGCTAATGACAAATCTAATTGTGCTCTGGCATGCTGACACGAAAGGCATAATCATAATTTTATGCACTGTAAAAATCTTCAGAATGTGATTTTTTTTTGGAAACTCTTAAATTAGAAAGAACTGTCAAAGAGGGAAGCAGAGACTGGCAGTTTAACCATTAGCTATCACACTTCCTGACAGTTCTTTCCATGGACAACAGCATATCATTAAACTGCAATAAGAGAGGCTAAGCTGGAATTTGTAGGGGACCTAAAGCACAGAGGAAAAAAATGGTAATATAATTATTGGTGATTCCTGATATTTCTTATTGAATTCTCATGCAATTGTTCGAGTCTTAGGAACTCAATTTAAGTCCAATTGCATAACCCTGGACTTTCCTTAGCACCATGTTCCAGTTTCTCATTTATATCTTTTACTGTACTCAAATGTACTATTTGTCATTCCCCACAATTTTAAAATAAAGAAATACAAAAAACACAAGAGCCGTGCCATACAAAATGCAGGGTAGGTAAAAAGATCCGTTTTCCAACAGTCACAAATCTAACATATTCTATACAAGCAAAAGTCTTGTTTTCTCAACAGATACACTATTTTTATATCCACATTCTCTGCTCTACTTAATCTTTTCCTATGTTGTTTTTCCTTTTCTACTTCTTTTTGTTTCCTTTGTTTCCTTTTCTTTTCCTTTTAGTCTAACACTGTCACATTTCCCTTTTATTTTGCATTCTTTTGTTTTTTTTTCAGCATTTTACATACAAAAGCACAGAAAGCACAGTTAACACTTTCTCTAAGACTTTCCCAAATACAAAAGATTTGCAATTTGGCTCAAAGACAAACAGTGTGAATAGCCTATTTCCCAATGCACTTATAAAAAAACCAAACAGTTGTAAAGAAACTTTAGCCAAGAGTATGTGGCCTTAGTTTTCTTTGCAAATGGTCTATGCATTAAACACTGCTGAGGTGTTATCTGATCTAAGGTGGAAAAAAAAACTATTTAGTATACTAGAGATGTGGTAGTAAGTGTTCTAGGTATCGTTATTAGGGACATATGCATCACATCACCACAAAGCCCCCATTTTACCCCATGCCAAGGAATAAGATGCATTAAATCACAAATTAGATGCTGAGTTTAATTATAACCATGCTCATACGTTACATGAGCTGTTCAGTACTGCTGCCTCCAGCCACCCTTGGGGTATTCTGACAGCAGAGGTATCATCTTTCTCAGGCAGCAAATGTCAATAGTTGGTGAGTGATTATACATGAGGTTTTACTGAAACAGTTTTATCTGAAGATAACTCAAGTTTAACAAATTTTATCACTCTCAAATTTTATTTATAATAAACTTATTGGAAATCAAATCACAATAGTCCTCACCTTTACACATTTAGGGGGAGAGGGAAATGGGAACAGAGTGGGAAAAAACCCTCAAACACCACAGTAATTCTCATTTGCAAGTGCTAATTCACATGAAATACAGACCCCTTCTGATGTCACGACAGCTACCAGATTATGAATATTGAAGAAAATCAACCATCTTCACAAAGGACACCTGCAACATTCTTTTCATGTTACCTCCTCTTCTTCCTTCCCTGAGATCTGGGAAGAAGCTCACTACAGGTTGCACACACTAATCCAACTACCTGCAGCCCATTTTTCACTCATGCCCCTTTTCCTGGCTTTTAAAATACTTCATGCATTATCATGTAAAACAGTTAGACACCAACGCCTGTCTTACCAGATTATCAAGCATTCGCATAAGAGCTTCAAACTCCTGTTCGCCAATCTGCCATTTTGGATGGGACACAGTCCCCTCACCTGCTGGAGACTCGGGGGAACGAGACTTGGCTTTATACTTTCCAGGATCTAAAAGTACTAAATTGTCAGGTCCACCTGCGCTGGCCAGGGTACGTACCTTAAAAACAATTGAATTAGCTTTTAGTTTTTTTGGTAAGAAACGCCAACAAATTAGAAGAATTTACCAAATTTTAACGTTAATTAAGTCAATCACTAATACAAAAACTGCTTTATTTCTTCGACAGTATGTCTATTCTGAGGCAGGTTATATCAAATCAATAGCTCCAGCTCACCTGGTTGAACCTGCTGGTTAAACTGATATTTTGGAAGTACAGCGATTGCACAAATCACTGAGTTAGTTTAGATGACAAGTTCAACCACTAAAGTGCACAACTATTCAGCTGTTTGAAAAGTTACTGCAAGTTCCACATTATTGTGCAACATACTAAAACTCTTACTTGAATCTCACAGGCAAGCACTAGATTATGAATATAGTAGAATGCTTCTTCGACAGTCTCTCCAACTGATACTAAGCCGTGGTTTCGGAGAATCAGGACCTAGAGAGACATTGCAAAAAAATTAAGTGCAATAATGCAAGTATTTACAATGACTTATATAGGTACCCATCCCATCTTGCTACTGATTAAAGAACACTCTCCCCACTCTACCTACACACAGTGCAACTACTGACCTTGCTTTTCGGTCCCAGATTTTTCTGAATGAGCACTTTTTCTTCATCATCCACTAAGATACCATGGTAGTCATGATAAGCTACTTCTCCTAGCGAAAGTGCTTCAGGTGAGATTGGCAACAGACCACACTTCATTGCAGACACCTGAGAAATAAAATATTAAAATAACTTTTTTCTTTTTCTTTTCTTTTCCCCAAAAGCAACAAATCCAAAGCAATAATAAAGGCACATCCTGGAAAACAACTGCTATACGATTCATTGTTCTTACACTATTCACAGCTTTTGGATAGGATACAAAAGTTAAATCGATCTTGGGTCTGACTTAACATGGCTGCTCTGACGTGCCGTCAACACAGACATGAAAAGCCTCTGTCAAAATGAACTAGATCCCTCATCCCTTTCACACTTGTTCTTTTTTTTTTTTTTTTTTTTTTTAAATAAAAGGAACTGAGGGACCAACTCTTACACAGGTAATTCCACAGCAGCACAGGTAAAAAAATAAATAGATAAATAATTACAGATGTAAACTTCCAGACATCATAATTTTAGGAATCATGTCATTATCTTTGAAATGGTTGCATTGATGCTGTGATTCAGGTTAAAAGAAACAAACAAACAAACAAACATCATTTCCTTCCTGCTCCTTCAAAGAAAAAAACAAACCCCCTCAACAAACAGAAGCAGCCTCTGAGGCACACAAGAAACTTGGTCACAAAATGGTTCCGGAAAAAATTCCAAAGGGCTACAAGCTAATCTGTACCCAGCTGTTCTTATGAGATGCATAAACCCAGGTATCTATTAAAACCAAACAAGTGTTCATCCACTGCATTTTTCAGATGAGTATTACAGCCTGTCTGGGTTGATTCTGGCAGTGCTGCCACTGCCTTTTATACGCAGGCCACAGCAAGTTTTCAAATATTTAAGAGAAACTTGCCAAGCTGTGCCACACTACTCCACTAGACAAACTAGCAATGCCCTTCTGACTTACTGTCAAAAGACGGTATCTTTTGTGGTAATGATGAAGTAGATTTGAAATACCTGTCTTCCGAAAGGGAAGCAATCCAGGGATTATGGAGGACCGCTTATTTGTCAGTTGTGGCTGGGAAATAGAAAGCGTGCTTACCGCTGCCCCTGCCGGGGTGTGGATGTGCACAATGCACTTAACGTCAGGTCGGGCCGCATAAATTGCAGAGTGCAAAGTAAAGCCAGCTTGGTTTACTCCCAAATTAGTGCTCCCACGATCAACCACATCTCCTTGAATATTGATTTTAACCTGGCAATGAAAAGAAAGAGTTTCATAATTGATTCAAACTGCCAGAAATCTAGTTTAATTCAACATCTACCAAAGCTCTAAAACCATACTTTTTTTCTACTTAACAAGTGTGAAAACATGTATGATAATGGCTGGATTTCATAGATCTTTCACAGAAAAAAAAATGGGATCAAGACTGAAAAAACAGGGGAAAAAAACAAGCATAGGAAGAATAGGAAGAAGGAGGGGAATCAAAAGGTGTTTACACCAGTGGTGCAAGCATGCTGCTGCTCAGGATGCTTATTCAGCTAAGATCTGTTCCTTGTTACTGTACTCTGTGTTCCTATGAAACCCTCCTGCTAGGCTGGCTGCACAAGCGTACTCTCCATTCTGCTGGTACACGTGTATTTTCTAGCAAGCTTCATGTCAGACTAGTTGCTTAGCTTTGAAAGGCCAGATCTGGAAAGACCCAAGGTCTGAGATAGGGCCTGGATAAAAGTTGGCTGGACAGACTTAAATGATGGGGCCAACGTTGAAGATGCCTGCGAGGATGCCCAAGTTAAATAAACGGGGCTTTGTGTACGTTCCACCATCGAGTCTTAGAACCGAATTAGCAGGAGAGCAGAAACAGGACCAGGCTGTTCGTGCTGTCCACGTTTATGCAAGTGCTGTCTGCATTTATGGGGCTGCCCTGGGTTCCTGTCTGTGCTACCTGTTAATGGCCACTGTGTCTCCACATGCCCCTGTTGACTGGGATTCACTCTTGGCAGGGCTGCTGGTTGGACTTAAGAAGGAAAAATCAGAAGCCCTGCACCTAGGGACTGAGAAGGAAAGTAGCAGCTGGGCCCTTCGGCACACTGGATTCAGCTGCCTTTAACCTTGCACCTTGCCATACACTAACAAACCCCACACCACACAACTGAAATACTATTTTAGCAACTGAATTTGTGGTGCTCCATAAAAAAAGTTATACTATTCTCTGTTTAAAAAAAAATCATTTGCCAGCCATATAGACAGGCTGTTTGCTCACTCTACTGTGCAGCTCTCAATCTCACACTCTCAATCCTTGTTAAAATAATACCACTAAACTATCAATAATCTCACAGTCCTGACTATGCAATCACATAGCTGATAGCCCTTACAGATCTGCCTAACATCTGGAAGGGTTTACAGAGCTGATAAAAAGTCAAAAGCAGGAGAAAAAAAAAAACAAAAACAAAACAAAACAAAAAAAGCCCACCCACACCCTTCCCCTTGGAGTTTCGTTTGTAACAACAAACACTGCTCCCACACAGCACTTAATCTCCTCAAAAATTCCTAAAGGAACACAGGAGCTCTTAGTTCTTTTCATTAAATTTAATGTAAAGATTACAACAAAAGGAAAGATGGTTAGGGTGGACTTCATTAAGAAAAAGCCAAATTTTACATGCAGCAGAAGAGGAGTATTTGGACCTTTAAGGGAGCAGAGTCTTGCAAAAAGCACTGAAGTGAGAGATGCTGCTACTCGGCATATAATTCTCTGCTAAAGGCTACTTGCATTATAGTAAGAGGTGGAAGGGAGAGAGTGCAAGTTCCTTATTTGTCTCAGTGCAGAAAGGGTCAACATGAATTCAAGCTACCTGCAGCAGCAGCATTAACAAGCTGCTCTGAAGTTAAGGGGTCACAAAATTCTTCCTATGTCCTCTCCCACTAACTTTACATGCTAAAGAAATTTACCTACATCCTCAAGTATTTACATCAATAAACCACAGCTACTGAATGATGCACCCAAAATGATGTCTTAAAAAGCAAAACCAAAAAAAGACAACACCCCTGAAAATAATTTATCGTATTCAATAAAACTATCCTACACATGTAAAAAGCAGAAAATATTCTTTAGGATAGAATTTAAACAACCAATTTAGACAGAGAAGATCCAGCTACTCATTTTTTACAGCTATGGAAAATAAGTGCTTACCAGACTGGATGCAGTAACCTCACTATAGAGGAGTCCAAAGGGTACAATGAGGAAGTGTTCCTGCTCAGAATTTACTCTGGCCTAAGGATAATATGAGAATAAAAGATAAGTTAAAAATATTCTATTAAAGCATACAAGGCTCCAAAACCAAACCACATGGTGACATAAAATTTATTCTCAAGTCCCAAGTATGGAATGAGCAGGTATTCCTATAGTATATTCAACGTGACTTCTATGTACACTGTAACAGATAATCAACATACAGCTCATAATTGATAATAATTAACCCATGTCAAATAGAACCAGATGGTAGGTGCAAACTAAAGTCCTTCAGGTCTGGGGACAAGGCTAATCTTTACATCCTGTGCTGATGACGACTAGATTACTATGGATAAAGGAAATAATTCTGATATATGAAAAAGTTACTGCATTTCAGAAAAACAAATTTATACTCCAGTAGTATTTATATCTTCATAAAATACGGACATGACATAAAAAAGGTGGTGAAAATTTAAGAATTCAGCCAACAGACTTAAGAGATACTAATGCTGAGTAGGGTTCCATCTCCAGTGTTGAAATCATGCTTGGTATCTCCTCACTTAAGATTTTTCTCTATAGTTTAGTTCACACCTGCAGTTTATATTACACAAATAACTCTGACTTCAAACCATTCACAGCTTCAGATATATTTGGTTCAAGTTTGTACAGTGGCAAGTATGGGAGGCTACATCATTTAGGCAGCTCTGAATGGAGATTTGAAACATTTCAAATACCTTACATGTGGAAAATCTACAATAAATAATTGATTAGCAATCTAAAATGTAATAGGGACAACATTTGTTTGTCAATCTCTGAACAGTACTAGGAAATTTTTTCCTGTTTGGTATACATGTTATATCCTCCTTTGACATCAATATATAATTTGCTTAAAACACCTAATTGATAAGAAGTCTTCATTGTTTGGCAACTTTATTTAAGGAAACAGTAGTTACTACAGCCTTATATAAGTAATATACAGCAAAGGGTAAAAGTTTTAAAGAGGAGATCTGATCCCAAATTATCACGCACAGCCTTCTTTATTGAAAACAAAACTACTGTTGGTCTCCTGCAGCAAATACATTTCAACTTCTTAGGCTTCAGCCTGCAGACAGATGGTCTCCCTCATTTTCAGTTCTAGCCATTTCAAAATTAACAGTTCACTGTATTATGACAGTTTTTGCTTGTAACAGTACAATTTAGCTGTTGTGGGAGATGAGCACATTTACATAATAAAAGAAATAAAAGACAGGACAAAATGCCTTTTTTTTTTTAGTAGTATAACTTCTGCATGTTCTTAAAGTCTTTTTCATCACTTCTAAAAACATATGTTTAAGTTAACATTTTCTGAATACTCAAATACATATAAGGTTTCCATAGCACTCCTGTTCTTAAAACTATCAGCTGAGTGGTCTGCTCTAAAGCCCATTTCTGTAATGGATAATGAACAGTATCTTATTGTTAACAACTGCTTTTTCTAGAGTCTTTCAAAGAGGTCACTAGAGGAAACAAAGAACTCTTTCAACTCAGGGGGTGAGATGTGGGCCTGTCTCAGGCCATATTTGATGCCACCTCCAACTCTTTTGATGTGACTCTCCAATATAAAATGCACTGCATGGGAACTGCACATGCCTATTGGTTGTATAACCAGCACAGCCTCTCTTATGCAGGGCTCCAGCTCCAACAAACCCCTCCAGCTCTGAGTATCAACTACCAAAAGAGGTGACGAGGTTCAAGCTGTGTCACTGGATTCAGAGCACAACATCCCAGCAACTGGAGCACCCAGCAGTGAAAACCTGGAGCCAAAACCCAGTTCTGCACAAAGTCACATACATTTGCCAAGTCCAAAAGCGTATCCAACCACAATGCTACATAATATATGTGGGCATACAGAACATGAAGATAAAACTGTTTTTTGGAGCTATAATCACCCCTGGAAAGGGGCTGAACTATGGCTTGTGACTACCTGGTAACAATTTATTAACCACAAACCTTCCAGTACTACTTGCCCTTCAAAAGCTATCTAAAATATAGTCCAAATCTCATACTCTAAGTGCTTTGACTGTGTCATCCACCTCAACATTAATATTTAATCTTCCTGGGCTTTCCCCCATCACCCCTAAAAGAAAGCCAATTTGATAAATCCCATCCTCATCACATGGCATTGCTGTAACTACTACTCTAGGCAACACCACTATACAGGAAAAAAAGACAATTCAGCTCTGTTGGGAAAACAATAGACTGGGTTTTACACCACAGCTGTGACTTTACTCATGAGACTCATGTAGATCACTCTTCTGGCATATAAAACCTCCTTGATTTGACCTCCTTGTCATTATTATTATGCATGCCAATGATTACTCAGCCACAAGGAAAATAGCTGGCACGCTGTGCTAAGCAGCACACTCGTGTTCAGATGTACTATGGCTTCCTCTTAAAAAAGACTGGTAGAGAAGTTTCAATAAATTTCAAATGAATGGCCAATAAGAAGGTATTTTAGTGCTTTGAAAGCAAACTAAGATATTACCTTACATAATAGAGACACCATTTAAGATATTAGAAGACTGAGTCTTTCTGTAACCTTAATTTCATCTCAGGAACTTTATGTATGTTCTTAAGACTCTATTCAGACAGCAGTGGCTGCCATCCAAGCTGTGCAGCTCTTACGCTTGAGATGCAATGACAAATCTCTTCACTATTAACCTGCTTTCAATGCTCTCGCTCTTCTTCCACACAATGAGGAACTGACAGATGGGGGAAGGGGGTGATTCACTTGGACGTTAAAACAATTGGTTCAGTTCTTTGTTGTTAAGACAGTACTCACTGTTATATGATTGTAAATAAGCTGAGACCAGCCAAAGAGATCTGCTAATCTGTAGAAAGCTGCCAGTTTACATCGTAACAACTTCTCCCCTTTTTCATAAGCAATTGAATCTGATCCTCTCAGATCATTCACTGGTGTCACCATGCCAAGACCTGAAAAGGATAGAGGTGAAGAGGGGGGGGGGGGGGGTAGTCTTTCTGCGCTTGTCGTGCCGCCTTTTTTTTTTTTTTTTTTTTTTTTTGTGGGGGGGGGGGGGGGGGGGGGGGGGAAAAGGCACATTATGTACTCAGCATCAGTTAAAACTTAACAACACGTGCCAGTACTGTAGGTTACATGCTACTATTAAGCTACTAACCTAAGAAATGGACAGCAAATTTTACTTACCATAATGTTATAATCTATATTGCAGAAACGTATCTGTGATAACTGATAATTTGTGAATATAATCAGAACTGTTTTCCTTCCTTATTATTCATTAATGCCAAGGTAATAGGGAGTTCCTTATTAAAATATTTTTATTCCCCTCTCAAACTTGTGATTTTGGCCTTAAAGCTACTGACTGACATTAAATAATGGAAACCTAAGTATTTCATAAGTAATACTGTATTCCTGAAAAGCAAGATTATATATCTAGTAGGACAGAATCACAAATTCATAGGCCTTCAATTAGGAAAAAAGGAGTCTACAGAAAGGAGGATTATGGTAAAGAATTAGAAATATCGTGTATCTAACTAAGTGCAACTAGAAACATGGTTTGGAGAAATTGTGGTAGAGCAGAACTACACCACATTACGGTCTAATTACAGCTGCATTTTGGAGCACAGACAGGGATTTATGCTCTCTGAAGCACACCAACACCTCTGTGTGCACGTGTATGCATTTCTCTTTTCTGCTTTGCTTCCTGATGTTTCTTTTCTGTGTGCCTTTCTTCTATGAAGTGAAGTTAAAGAGTACAACAAAGGCAAAAATAACTAGTTGCTAAAGGCCTTTACTGTCACTAGGTTATTAAGGAGTATTTTATTTTCCAGCAGACAAGCCATTCAATAATCTTTAGCAGTATTTAGATGTTTAGATTTTCAACTATTGCTCACTTATCAGACTTATTTTTAAGATTAAACAACTGTTGATATAAATTATGCACACAAATTGCCTTTCTTATCACTGACATTTAGCAACTAAATCAACTCATTTTATGTTTACAGTCTTCCAAGCGAGCAGGACAGGAAATAAAACCCCAGTCTGCTAGTTCTGTGTTAAGATGCACTCACTCATGTTTAAGGCAGCCATTCCTCCTTGCGGTGCTGCTGGGTAGACATTTGGTACGTTTGTTGTCATGAAATCTGCAATCTGCTGTAAGGCCAATAAACCTGTTGGGTTCTTCCCTTTCTTAAATTGTTCTTGGATCATAGATTCCAGTTCTTCACAAAAAGCCTAGAAACAGGAGTTTCAATATTGTTAAGCACAAGTCAAAGGAATTTAACATAACTTATAAGCATTTTGATGGAAACACCTTACATCGCTTCTACAAAACAGTTCAGGCCTGATTCATGGGTGCATACTGCTTTTTCCCCCCCACTTCTCTCTTCTTTAAAGAAAAGTTCCAGCAAGTAATACCAAAACTCACAGAGCCTATTAATAGGGATTTGGGGAAGCAGGAAGTACAAGCAATTTGAACGAGTATGAAATCTGAAGGTAAAAGTAGCAGAACCAGAAAAAGAGAAGGAAAATGATCAATTTGGGACAGTTATCAGCAGGGAAACGAGAACTAAAAGAACAGCTAGGAACAAAGGAACAGCCAAACAGCCACAGTATATAATACTATGCTTAAGTTAGAAATTCGTTTACCTTTTTTAAAAAAAAAAAAAAAAAAATTTACTATTACTACTAGCTGCTTTTTTGACAAGAACACTACAATTCTGGAAGAAAAATATTATCAGTCATTAAGTAAATGAAAATAAAATGGGTTACTACCTGAAAAACAGTAACTATTCCACTACCTCTCTATTCACAAAGCAGGTATGCCACAAAATGTTTTATAGCTCACGCCACCCACCAGTTATGCAAAAGGAACAAATGTTATGAGAACAGTTTGTTTTGCTTCTTTCCTCCCTCAGGGAAACTTCTTTAATATCAAACTGCAATCGCTCACAGTTTATTAAAGTTCCTGCTTAAACAGAGAATTCAGGAAAACGTGATTGAGGAGACGACAAAAATTTAACCAGGCAACATGAGAAAATCATGCTACAAATGACTACCTGAACAGAAAGGGCAACTAGGCAAATCAAATGGGTTTAAAATGAAATATAATTCTTCAGTTTTATAGAAATATTCTTTAAAAAAAAAAAAAAAAAAAAGAGAGGAGAAGGGTGGGGGGTGGAGGGGGAGACAGAGAGAGAGACAGAGAGACAGAGAGAGAGAGAGAGAGAGAGAGAATGAGAATATTTAACAGTGTAAAGAGGCAGCTGTTTCTTCTCACCGGGCTCTGAAGAATCATGGAGACTCTCTTCTTCTGTTCCATCATGTTAAAATCCTGGCGAAGGTCAGGTGCCATGTTCCTCTCTCTCAAATAATCTGGGTTATTTTCATCAACTCGATCAAAGTATCTCTCCTTATGAGGGGCTGTTGGAGGTGGTGAAGTCACCACCGCTGCACCAGAATCACCGTTCATAGCACAGCTTTAAGGATCCTGTGGAGTTGAGAGGGGAAAAAAACGAAGACAAAATTAGATTTAAGAACTTAATTTCTGTTTCTTATTTCAAAAGAGTGACACCCAAACACCGAAAAAAATGTATTTCTGTAGAGCGTTTTCTTTTCTTTCTTTTCCTTCTTTCTTTTTTATAGGAGGAATAGGAAAAACTTGTATTTTAAAACACAAGTTTGAAATATAGATAAGTATATAAGCAAAAACAAATATATGCAAATATATACTACATACATGCTACCCAAATCTGCTATAGAAGTATTTATTTAAACCTCTTGGAGGTCTTCAAGGTGTACACACAGTTACAGAATTCCCATGTAGCTGTAGAGTGCTAAGTGCAGTAATAAGAATCACCCAAACAAGCTCACACTACAGCAAACTTCTGGAGGGATACTCAAAATCAAAAAAATGAAATGTCCTTTTCACAAACAGATTTGTATTTTTGCTTCATTCTAATGCACAATTTCTCGTATTGTAATAAAACAACTACAGGTTTCAAAGTCTGAAAATTTAGCTCACATTGCTCACATACAATTTCCTTCTTTCATCCCCAAGAATCCCTGTATTTATCCCTACTGTCTAGACACCACATTATAATCTCCACTCAAAAAAACCCCATTAATTTCAATAATAGAAAATCAGATAGCAAATAATCTGGATTTGTAAACTGAATATGCACCGGGAAAACAGTTGATGGCTCCAATACACCAGGAAAGACACAGAAAACCACAACAGGCTGCCCTGACATGACAGGAAAAAATAAGGCTCTGCTCCCATCCTCAGAGCTTCAGTTCAGCAACAGTTCTCTTCTGGTGCAGCTCACTACAGTTTCCAAGTGAGATAAGCGCTAATGGCAAAAGACATTTTTCCATGATAACTGTTTTTATGCAAGAGCCTTGTCTAGCACAACTGTGTCAGCAAAAAAAAAACCCACCACACCCTTAACTGAAAAAGCTGTAGCTGGAATCGTGAGCGGATAAAAAGCCCTTCTCTTGGAAATTGCTATTCTCAAATATAAAGAGACAGACAGAGGAATTAAATTATCAGGGGAAATACTCAAATTCAAAACACAATTTAGAATGACTTTAGTTTTTAAACCCATCCTTTTAATACATATGCACAAAACTACAAGATCTGATAACCCACTGCAACCAATGAGAAACACTTCACCAATTCAAAGCAAACAGTATTTATAACATGCTGCATGTGTGTACATATATGTATGCATATACACACACACAGAGGTTGTTTGCAAAACACGTTTTGTCAGGAAATATGCTTTATAAAGTTTAATGAATTTATAGAAAATGAATACTTCTTTATGAAAACCTTTCTGAAATTACTATTAATATTTAGGGTTTCTTTTATCTTTCAAAATTCCCTTTCTCCCCATCTTCTCTTGCCTCTAGAGCGAGTTTTAGCACAGTGTTAATCTATAAGAGAGCAGCATTACAGAGTTAAATTTTTAAAAAGCAGGAAGGTTTGGAACAGGAATGCCATAAAACTGTCCGCATTGACATCCGGAAAATCAAAATCCGGAAACAAGAAAAAAATGCATCCTTTTAGCAGGTCACATTCGTCTGAACCCAGTCTCGAGAGCATGGTGATGCACATACATTTAAATAAGTTTTTTTTAATGGATAAGACAGTAAATAATAGCCAATAAAAATCTACATAACCTAAGGGAGAAATAAAAAAAAGCTTTAAATCCTAAAAAAAAGTGGAGTACTAAGCACATTTATAGCTTTAACATTTAACAACTTTTAATTCTTGGAAGTTCGACTAGATCTATTACGCCTCAAGTAATTTATAAGCCCATGTTTCTTAACCGGTGCATTATAAATACTATAGGAACCTTGAGAGGATTGAAACGAGCTCACAAACGCACCCTAGGCTGAGCTCAGCTAACTCTGTTTAGTGGAGGAACTGAGCTGCTGCAAGATAATGCTGTAATGTGCAAAGCCTTTTTGCAGCAGTTGGCTATTTTTTTGCTCCTCCACATCCTGAAGAAAATAATTTCTAGGAGGTTGCCGTCCCGGCGGCCCTGGAACTAATCTAATGGCTCCCTGCCACCAAAGGGCCGGACCGCACCTCTGCGGCCGGCAGATCCATAAAGCCAACAGCCGGAGAAGCAGCAAGGAAAATCTGTAAAAGGCCTTGAGGAAAAGGCCTTTGGAAAAAAACTGCCAGCTCCAAGGAGCACAAACCTATGTTCAAAGTATTGCTGTTTCTTCCCCTCAATTTGGAGGGTTTGCTGAAAATCTTGGAGGGCTATGGCATAAAATTAAAAATATCACAATGGGGGAAGCTATGAGGTGCCGGAGGGAGCAAGGGAAAGGGCCGAGGGAATACGTGGGTTTTACTCCATGGGAGCCTCAAGAAATTTGGGGGCTGAAGAACTGAGAATAGACATACAGGTTATGGGCAGGCTGAAAAATGGAAGTCAGTGAGCAGATGAAGGATATCATAAGGTTTCATTATCATTTAGTACCCAACTTAATTGTGAATTTGCACTGTTACACTTTACTCAATATTTTTGAGCTTTCTGTATTTTTCCTGTTTAGAATAACATTTACTGACCTTGCTCCTTGAGAAGTTAACACAGGTCTATAACAGGGAAACAGACTACATACTCTGCATTAGTTTCCGTTGCTTTCAGCGAGACAGCTTTGGCACCAGTGACCTTGGATTTTTTCTTGCCATTTCAAAAGGTTCCTATTGAACCTCTGAAAGGAAAAGCTGACAGCATCCTCGAAGTCCAAGAACAAAGCGAGTAAATTCATGACTGTACTTATTCAGCAGACAATGTACTTAACATCAAGAACAACCATACTCTTTTTTAGCAAAAGTTCCTAGCTCAGGCATCTTCAAAATTTCCTCTGCTCTTTGTTTGCAGACAGGAAGAGGTTGTTTCACAAACAAGACACTGATTTAGCTCGTACTGAATGCAGCCTTCAGTGCCTTGCTCATTAGCAGCGGAGACACTGCAAGTTAAATGCTAGACTCTTCAAAATTACAGTAATCCAGCTCCACGGTTATCTCAAAGTAATGCATTCTACAGCTGCAGTATTGTGCTTTAGTATCTGTCATACTAAGCTGGATTGGAGAATGAGAAAAAGAGGAAGGGAAAAAGCAAATAAATAAGTGAAAGAAACAACTTGCTCATATTTTTCATATCTAGTTCATATTTTTGCGTTATGCAAAACATTGAAGTCAGAGGACTTAACACAGTCAGAGTTGAGAGGAGCTAAAACATCACATTACAGAAATGGCAAAAATGAATTTGGGCAGACTTGAGTCCTCCAACCATACAAAATGGTGAATATTCATAAAAGTTTTTAAAAATGGTATTATTTTCTCAACTGAAGGTCAATGTTTTTCATCTATTACTTCTAATACTTGCATTTAAGAAAACTCCTCAAATGATCAGGAGCAAGCAATAAAGCTAGCAGTGTGCTTCAAATTAGACACATGATTGCAATCAGACAGATTCTTGCCACTCGTATGTAACAGAAGTGTCTCAACACCAGATAGCTGTAGCAGATTGCTGTAACCTCTAATAAATCAGAAAAAAACAAAAAGCTACAACATATTGGAAATAAGTTTTGAGGGGAAACATCAGAATCTACTTGTATATTGCTAATAAATAGATTAATTAGGTCAGGTTATTAAGCACTGTAAACTCTAATTTTACTCAAGTGGCAACCCATTTAAACTTATGCCAGCCTTATTAGCTGTTCAAATTTGGTAGAACATATATATATATGTTTATATATATATGTTTATATATATATGTTTATATATATGTGTGTGTGTGTGTATGTATGTGTGTGTGTGTGTATATATATATATATATATATATATATATATACACACACACATACATATATATATATATAAAGGCCTTTCAAGTCAAAGAGGGTAGAAAACAGTATAAAAAAATCCAAGACATGGATTTTCTTCTTTTATGCCCTCCATGATCTGGGCAACCACGGTGCACCAAAGATCACTCTACAGACAGCAGAGAAGGTTGTATGGGAAGAAACACTGCACGCTGTACTGGCCTGACTCTGGATAGCCATTTTTAACTTAAACATTCTTTTCACAGTTTATGCTAAAACCTGGATTCTCTGGAAGGAAATCTGAAAGGGAAGAGGACAAACTATGCAGGATATTTCACTACCACTCTGCAGCAACTGATGAAGCAAAACTGCTCCCAGAAGTAATGACAGATCCAAGTGCCTCATCTCACTTTTACTATGAAAAGAGGATTCAGGCCCAAATCCAAATCCTTCCTTGGGAGATGAGTAGAGAAAACTCAGGTTTCTTTCAAAGGCAACACTCCAAGCTAATTAGAAAAGGAAAGAAAATGGCTGGAAGATGGAAGATAATCTGGATACCTGGATAAATAAGCACCACAGTTAATGGCTTATTTCTATCAGATGGTCATGGTAGAATGAGAACACAGACTAAGAAACAGGAACAAATATCATTAACTGGTTATTATAAGCTAAATATCTAGGCAATGAGCGTTAACAGAATGGTTAATGAGATGGAATTCTCAATGCTGACCATGGAAATGGAGGTAACATCAACGCAGCACCTGCAGGACAGGCCCACAATCCTGCTCCAACGTAGCTGCCCTACGCAAGCCGGAAGGTCTGTCGGACCATTACGAGGATGATACGGCTCAGCACCGCTGCACCAGGAGAATAGATTTCTTCTCCACACCTAGTTCAACTGTTATGCTACTGCAGGTATTAAGGATAACAAACATTTTTAATAACCTTAATTCTATCTTCTTAGAATGAGCTTCCAATTCATTAAGGCTCAGGACCCTACACAGCATCACATTAGATCTTGCATATCCTGCAAGAAAGCAGGACTAATTTAGAGAGGTGGAAGGGAAGGAAAAGATAAAGAGAGTCTCATTGTTGAAAACTGTAGTCACACTACCAAAAGCTATGCTGGCAAGTTAGACTGAAGACTAGTCTGATCACCTATTCTATAGCGTGCGTGTAGGAATGATCCAATGCAAATGCCACGTTGCAGAACAATCCTTTGTGGCCATTAACAAAGATATAAGAAACAAGTTTCATCAAAACAAAAAATTAAGTTTTTATAATGGACAAAACTCCTCAGAGTTTGTAGAGTGTTTTTTTGATTTGTTTTGTCTTTCCCTTGAGCCTGATTTCTGATTTACAGCCCATGTTTTTATCTGATCATCCTCTGACTACACCCAGATGGAGGAAAAGGCACAAGGTCTCTCCTTATGATCTGGTCTCAGCTAAAGATTTTTTCTTTTTCTGTTAAACAGCTGTATGCTTCTAATAGAGTAATTTCTTAGTGCACAGAACATCAAGTTAGCTTAGCTGTGAGTAAAGGATTATACTTCAGGAAATAAAAAATGTTACAAATTGCTTTTCTTCTGAAAGATCCAAGGAATCCTTGATAAGAGGAAAAAGGGCAGATTAGAAGACTTCAAAAAAGAAAAAGAAATCTCAGCAGCAAGGCTGTGGGAAATAAGTAGGAAAAGGTGGGAAGAAGCATTTGCAGCAATCTGAGAATGGGAATAGGGAAGATTAAAAAAAGAACAGGACTTTGCAACTGTTAACTCTGATCTCCTATTTACCAAGTCCCTTGTTCCTTCCCAATCAGAGCCTTACAACTTTCATCTGATTCTTCAGATCATTTCCTTCTCCAATTTTCCTGCTAAGCAGATTCCTTATCAGTTTAAACCACAAACAAGAGAAAAGGCCTTCCTAGCCTCTAAGACACTGCTAAAGACATAAAGTTTCAAATCAATCAACTAATTGAACATTCCAATTAGCCAGGTTTCACTTTTTGGCTTCAGTAATTTACTTTTCCCAAGTGATTCTTGTATTGCATTTCTGGCAAGGCTCATGAAAGATTAAAGAACAGCAATGACATAAAACATAACATACAACATCACACTGTTCTTGTAATGGGTAATAGAAAGATATTCTCTGAACAAATATCCTAAATCCTACACACCTTCAGCTGCCTGAAAAGCTCTGTATACAAAGGAGAAATGAGGGATTTCATCAGTGCCTTTTGCATTTCCTCTGGCACAACGTGACAGCAGAAATTGTGTATTACTCATTGACTGTCTACTACCAGTGGTCACAGGTGGGAAAGGCAGAGGAGACACCTCCCCTCTTTATTAGCTTTGTGGCTAATTAGCCCTCCAAATAATTAGCCCCCTGCAGCTCAGTGAGAAATACAGACTTCGGTGTTAGGATTCAGAGCAGGATCCCGGTTTTAAAATAAACTGCTTTGCTGAAGTTGCTGCCACACTGAGACTGAGTTTTCTGTGTGCTGAGCCTGCACTTAAAAAACTCCAAAACAAATCCTCACAATCACAATGCCAAATAAAACGTGCCAAATGCTGCAGAAACTGGCTCAACTGCCATTTTATTTTGTATGCTTGACTCCCTGTTCAAAAAAGCTTTTAAAGTAAAAGCACGGAGAATTACCTAATTAACAGCTTAATTCCATAAAACTCAATTTGGCAAAGCTAATGCAAAGCAGTGCATTTGGAGACGGAAACTTAAGGCAGAATTTCTCGGAGCTGAAGAAGCCAGAGCAGAACTCAATTCAGGAGCTATCACGAACTGGTAACACAACCTGCAGAAACAGAGCTGCAGTCAGGTAGTCTACTTCAAAGGTAAACTGTATCAGGGAGCAAAATTAGCTTCCTTAAACCTGGAAAAAAAATGCTATTGGAATATTGTCCTGTTCTCATATACACACTTAAAAGTATATGAGATGCTGGAGTTCAAGGAAGGGCTATAGAAAGGATTTAGAGGGTAATAAGGAATTGTAGGAGACAGCAGCTCAATCTGTTCAATTAACCAGAAATTAGGTGAGCTGATCATACCATACAGGTACCTAGAGTGTAAATAAGGGAAAAAAAAAAAGAAAAAAAAAAGTGACAGGGGGCTTTTCAATCTTGCCATTAAAAGTATTAAGAGATTTAACATTTCGGGGTAGTATCACACAAATTTAGCCTCGGAGTGAGATGGAAGTCTCCTAATCATATATATACACCGCTGTACTGTATCACTAATCTTACTCTGCAACTCTTTTTAAAAAACAAGATTTCATCCAGCTTCCAGAACACCTTGTGCTATCTGCCTGAGTTGAGACCATATCTCTTCAGTTCCTGGTATCTATGAACCCTCCATCTTTCTTATGCTTCAGAGGGGAAAAAAAAAAGATTCTATATTCACATGATGCTCGTGTATTTGCAGTCTCTAAAGCACTTCTAGCACCTTTGCCTCTCTCTCTCCCCCCACCTTCCCTTTTTTAAGTAACACCTTCCTCTGTTGCTAGGTTGGTGACAGCTGGAGACTGAATCTCAGAGAGAAGGCACAAGTACTTGGAAATAGTACCAAAAATCCATCTCAGTTCTTGCCCTGGAACTCAGGTCAAACTGATCAGATTTGCAATTAGGAAAGAATTTCCCACAGGTCACGTACAGCAGCCCCAGTTATTCTTTTACAATGTTCTGCAACGCGAAGCGTGAATCTATCAGAATCATTCTGGCATATCTTACCTAACAAATTTCAGCAATAAAAACTGCATGCATTCCTGAGTACATTAGCTTGTCTTGCTGCTTTGAAGCATTCGGACAGTTTAGCTGTCCGAAACTTAATTGCTTAGGCTATTTTATTTCTATTTTCATCTCCAGTTTTGCAGATAATACCCACGGCCAAAGCAATACAAACTCAAAAAATTTTTTTTGTACCAATACTCACGGATTGTGACAAAAGCAGAAAGCTACTAAAAATTATTTTAGCCATCAAGGTCACAAGTCTACACAAATGAAGAGGTTTAACCCAAATACTGCTTATTTTTAGTTTTCAGTGAACTCGTTTGCACTTGCCGAGCAAGTGTCCAACACACCAGTAAAGCCAGCGCCCTCGGATGCCTGAGCACAGGTCAGATCAGAGCACTGTCTTTCTCAAGGGCAGGGCCCTGGCTTGGCTCAGCCACTACTTAAAAGGCTCAAGACAAACTGATCAGCACGTCTGACCCCAAATGAACATGAGCCCCACACTGAGATTATGGAAGGTGCCAAGCTTTGAATTCCAGTTCTTTGTCAAAAATACAAATGCATACATTAGTTCTCAAAGAAAGAGCCAAAACCATCTGAAGCAAAATCAGATGATCAGTTTGCCAATGTAATAAATCAAGCAATCCTCCCCCTACCCAACTATAAAGACACATTTGAAAGCAGATTGTCTGAGAAGACAAAACATTTTAAACCCACTGAATTCTTAGCGATATTCCACAGACTTAGGAAGGAGACCCAACTGTTCATGCAGAGGCAGCACTTACCTGAGTATAACCTAATGCTGCTCCACAGGACAGCAAGCTGAGGAAGATGCACAGTGGTTCCGCCAGTGCCTTTAGAGAGAACTGAGATCTAGGGCAGGAACTACTGTCAAAAACAAGACTTTAGTTCTGCCTATCACAAACTTAGAGATATTCTTAAAATATCAATCAAGAGAAAACAGCACAGGTTCTTTCCTGCAGCAGCAAAGAAGCTCTGGCACTGTATGAGACCTGGTGCTGATTATCAACAGCTTTATCAGAACACAGGACACTTAAGAGCTCATCTGATAGCACAAGCTGCACGTTGCCTGAGGAAAAGCCACACACCTGATCTAGATGCCAAGACAAGAGGAAAGAGAAACTTCACTCCTCCCTCAGGAGATCTTTTTGATCTTAAGCTTCAGCACAGCATGTGAAACGAGCAGCACCCTGCATCACAAAGAACACAGCAATGTTGTCTTTCTTTTGCCTGTGTGATTTTACATGCAATACTTTCTAAAAAGGCTGAGAGCATTCTGGAGTTAGATAAAGAAATTTGCCTTTAACAATATGTTTGTTAGGGTTTGAATAGGGATAACCCCAAAAAGATTCTGAAAAAGTAACTCTTTTCATATATATTTTAAAGAAGGAAGCCATATTTTTAAAGTTTAAATTATTCTGAACTTCCATCATTATCACAGTCACTCAGAATGTGCAATTTCTAGAAGCCCTGTGAACAATAAAAGGCTTAGCAGATTACAGAAATAAAACTCCAGAGCACATTTTTGAGAAGGAACATAGATGCATTCCTAGTGTTTGAAAAATACAATAAACATATGTGCTCTTAAGTATTAATGTTAAAATGTTGAAGTTATAATGCAGAAAGGATCAACTGAAACTCAACAGCACATATAGGATACCTGAGCGGCCCCAATTTGGCCAGGATCCAGCTATTTCCATATAGACTGAAGAGTGAGGGATGAGATTGCTGAAATGTTTTGGCAATGAATAAAAGAGTCATTTGCTCTTCTGAACTCTTCTACAAAAATAACTTTTACCATAGCACTCAGAATATATTCTATATTTTTACTCATTTGCAGGACTGGTAACAGGGTGTACAGAGTTTTCCCTCAAGTACATGAATGCTTTAAAAGTTTATTCCACTCATTCTGTAGATGCAAGGAATGGAGAGATTTATAAAAGAGATTTTTTAAAAAGTCAAAATACTCTAGCTCAAATTCTTTGCTCATGAGAAATCACTAAATTTCATAATAAAACAACTCTTACATAACCTTGATTTGAATACAGGAGACTCTTACTGAAGCAAAGGCAGACTAAAAGCCCGAGATCGTACCAGCTTTGCTTTCTAGCCTCACATAAACCATCAACGTGTCCTTATTACAACACGGAACAGAGCCTCTAAGGTTAGACTGTACTAAATGATACCTATCTTTTTATGCTATGACATCTCCCATTCATTACATTCTTCTTGTGTTGTTCTGAACTCCAGTTCTGAGTCACAGACTGTCTTGAAAGATTTAACTCATGCATCCATCAACAGTAATAATTAGTGGTCAGAGAATTTGGCTTCCCCCTTTTTTTTTTTTTTTTTTTTTTTTTTAATGCAGTTACTTCTACACTCCACTATGTAATTCTTACCTGAATTAAAGGTACACTAACATAATTCTTTTTTTATACAAAATTCCATTTTTTTATTGCTGGATTCGCTAAGCAGCACTGTAAGTCTGCATGCTCTGGCAGCATTTGCTGCTACTCGGAATAATGCAGTAAAATCCCAACTACAAAATTCAAGAATGACATTAATTTCTTCATGCTCTTCAAGAAATGTTAGCAAAGATATAAGCTACTCCAAGAGGTTATAAAACCACAAACAGAAGGATAAAAGGACTAAGTAACAGAAACCACCGCCCACTTGGCATCTGAGACAGAAGGTTTTTTTGGACTTACTGTTCCTTGATGAATTCAAGATTAATATAGCCATAATGCTGCAGATCCTACAACAAATTCACCCAGGAAAATAACCTTCATTTCGAGACTGGCTGATTCAAGTTTTTGAGATATAACTACTTGAATATTGATGCTACCAGGATTTTTGGTCAGGAAACCAAGAACCCAAGAAGCATCAAGAACTGCTACCAGGATTACAGAATGTATGGGGATTATGTGGGAACTAGCAAGTTTAATGTGTAAGAAGCGCAAATGCTATAGATAGTTATGCTTCAGATAAAGTTAAAAAAAGTTAAAGGGTCAAATCAAATTCCACAAATTAGTATAGACTAACATAAAGACAGGAGATTTCATGCAGGCATCTAAAATCAGGCAGTAGAGATGCTGAATTTGTCATTAACTACTCATTCACATTTAATCAAGGCATTTCTAGGTGAAACACCCCAGTTCCCTTATAGAACGTCTACATATTGAGGAGAGAAAGGGAAGAAGGGAAATCGATAATTTTGGCACCAATTTTTAGCCTTCTCACCCACTGGAATTCAACAAACTTTTAAACACTTACATGCAAAAGGATACGGATATCTGCAACATATCATGCAAACTAAAATTCCCTTATGCTGAACCCTACATCAACATGAATGCAATGTGACATACCTAAAAATCCACATTCTGGCTGGCATTCAAGAATTAAACTATCTTGCTGGACTAAGCTTTCTAATAGACAATTAAATTTAGCAGAATGCAAGCCTGAGTACGAATTTTGAAGTCAGCCCTCCATACGAGATGTAATCAAGCACTTGCTCATGGAAACAGCTCTAAGATGTGAGCATCAGGTCTAAATCATCATCACCCTATTTCCAAATTAGACAGCTTGCAGTAAACCTCCAAGCTTATTTAAATTCAGAAGACTCCTTTACTTATGCCTGATTCACCACCATGCAAGTCTTCCATGTAGATGCAGAAGTTTAAGAAAGACAAAGTGGTTGGCACCATTCCTCATCCACTGGAAGTTTCTAAACTCTGCCCAAAATGCCAGTATCTTCACAAAAATCTTGGAAGGGACATTAAAAGAAAGTTCATCCCACTATACAGTTTCTAAATCCAAGATCTTACTGTTTTCTCTCTCTCAGAATGGTTGTGGCAACTTTCATCTTTAAAGACATGTACAAGAGCCCTTATTGGAACTCATCTTCCTACATTAAGTTATAGCTTGTTCCACATTAGTAAATAGATCAAGAATCAACACCCTCACTCCCATGAATCCAGCTTTAAGAGCAGTTCACTGCAGTTTCTTTGTTTCTAGTACACCTGCCCTCCCCACTCCAAAATTAGGCAACCTTGCTTTCTACTTCTGAGCAAGCTTCAGGCACATACAGACCGCACCAGGTGTAACAACTTGAGAAAAATCTCCCCTCGGTCACATTGCCTCCCTTGCCAGGCAAGTACTGTGCATCCGAGTACTGTATGCTATAGGATTTCAGTGTTAACATAGTGGTTTTTTTTTTTTTTCTCCTTGACTTCCCAAATCCATAACAGTATTGTCTATAGAACTCCAGATTTTAAAGACTTTGGGAAACATGGTCACTGTCACATTTTCTACTTGCATTATTTCCCATCAGAAACTCTTCTGGTCTCCAGATGGCTACATTAATCAGATGAAGATTCAACTAAAAATAAAGAGAACACACCAAATACAGAGCACACACATAAAACGTGGCAGGAAGATTGTGTTTCCATTGCAGGAGGACAAGGTCTAACTCCAAGATTGATCTCACTATTACTTACCGAGCAGTGGAGCTTTACACATCAGCATCAAGTTGACTGACACCAGGATAATTCACCCTGCTTGGTCCAGACTAGGGCCATTCACAAAGTGAATCCACATCCAGACTGAGAAAACATGGAAAAGGGAACAGCTCTCCCCTCCCACCTTTCCAGACATTCAGCTCTTAAGGAGAACCAAGACCAAAGGAAGTGCTCTCTCAAAGTTCAGCCCAGTACCAGGTAAGACAGAGAGGCTGCACAGGGCAGAACCAGTGGCATATGCCTGCCCTTAACAGACACAGTGCCCGAAGGACTCAGTAGCTCTGTGGTGTTAATGTTTTACAAAAATAAACCAAAGCTATCATTAAAAGCAACAGACCAAAACCAAAATCATGCTTCTTGGCATGCCATACTTGCTGAATTCAAGTACTAACATAAGGCACAAGAAATTCCTATTCTTTTAAGCAAAGAAACAAATTAAGCAAACAAATCTTGGAAAGGATATATACTATTGTTTGGGGGAAAACAAAAGCAAAGCAGTATCTAAAGTGCATTGCCTATGAAATATGGTGCAAATAATAGTATCTTAGAATACTTAATTCAAAAAACAAAAGCCGCATGTTTCCAGTCTGTTATCAGTTAACTAATAAAAATCTAAATTTGCCTACTTGCAATGCTAGTAAGACTCAAAAGATACACATCAACCTTTGCACTTGCACATAGCCTAGTTTAAAAGTGTACTTTAAGAATAAAAACAGAATAAAATTAGCTTTCATAACCTTCTTAGCATCCTGAGTACACAATAACGCATATTTTCAAACACAAATATTCCTAAATATATTCACTAATTGAAAAAGCTATCTTAGCACATCTTGCTAAGTCCTCCACTCTAGAGACTTGACCTGCCAAACAGTTTCAGCTTGAATTGTTTTCTTTCATTACACAAGCCCATCTCTAGTACACAACAACATTCAACAGCAAACCACGAGGCAGAATGTCTAAACAATAAAGCAGGTTAAATACAGTTTTGCCAGTATCCAAATAACAGTGAATACTTCCACACATGCAACACACCTTTAAATACTAATTATTCTTCCTCAACTTCCCAAGTTATAACCACCAAGCATCATAGCCCTAGAGTTCAGCAACAGCTCATCAGCTGATATGCAACTTTGCTAACACTAACACTTAACTTGTGCAAAGTAACATTTAAAACCTTGATGCTGTGACTCTATAATTATTTCCCACTAATATTAAATCATTACATGTGAGTAGAAGAATTTGAAGTAATAAAATGTATAAATAGTCTTATACACTTGTTCCAAAAACATTAAAATAGAGTTAAACTAAAAAAGAGTTAAACTTGTGAATAAAGAAAATGCTGCCCAATTAAAGCACACAGATAGAGCCAACGCTAGACAATTAATTATATTTTAAATCAACAGGAAATTCAACCCACAGTTGAAGGGAAGTCAATAATACACATTACGCACGGTCAGGAAGGAACCTTTCAAACATCATTACATTTCTATCTGATCCTAACCAAACTACTTTCTTTGAACTTCCTTCCAAAAGCCTTCAAGACGTACACGGGTATTAAAAAAAAAAAAAAAAAAGGAAAAAAAAAAGTAATGTAATTTAGAGTGCAAAGAATAGAAACAGAGGTGCTTGCTATGTATCCATATAAAGGCATATCCAATAACGTCCACATCTCCTATAGACAAAACTATTGCACAAATAAGCATTTACAAGTTCTCCTAGGTCTGAAACACATCAGCAGGAATTAAAGTAGGATTTAACATGTCATAACAACTGAATAGACTAGAAAAATACTATAACCTTAGGCAACATCAATTCCCCAATTTTCCCAATTACTGTCTGTCAGCCAAAGTGAGATGGGAAGGTAGCTTTTTTTTCTCTTTTTTTTTTTTTTTGGTCAAGTCTCTTCTCAACCACTTCCTTTTTTTTTTTTTTTTT
>NW_020454538.1:3914188-4004508 GCF_003342845.1 Nothoprocta perdicaria | reverse complement strand
TTCCTTTTTTTTTTTTTTTTTTTTTTTTTTTTTTTTTTTTTTTTAAATTGTGCAGAGATATAGGAGTCTTTCTTGTTCAAACACAAGTACAATGCTTCTGCAAAAACAATTAAATGCCAAGCTTAACAGGACAGGCAGCATCTTAGGACATCAAATAACTAACAGATTGAATAAATGCAAATGTTACATGTTACGCAATGCATATATAATGTGGAGTATTACAAAAAAAAAGACTAAGCATCCTACTCTATTCTTTAGTATCCCCTTAATGTAAGCATTTATATATGTCAGGGTGCAAGCATTCTGTTTGTTTACAAAGCCGACCACCCCTGTTCCCCCTGTGGGACACTATGTGGTGAAGTAACTATCGCCATGGGTCAGTCCTCAGGCTCTGTAGGGAAGGAGATGTCACAGCCCTCCTACCATCCCCTTCTTCAAAACCGTTTTCCCCCACGCCCACTAAGGGAAGGATGTTGCAGATTCCCGTGCCTCTGTTGCCTAGGAACCATCTTTTTCTAATTTCCAGACTAGGTTTATTCTTGGCCAGATTATACCCATTGTTTCTTATGTCTTAAGCTTATAAGGACATTCTCAATCTCCCTTATGAATCTTACAGCATCCCACAAATCCTTCTCTGTACCTCTTCCAGTCCAAATTTCTCTTTTCTTGAAGGTGGGTGACAGGAATTACACACAATATTCCAGATGAACCAGCACACTAGAGAATCTCAGAGCCGTATTACATATTTAATGCAAATCTCTGTAGGGTAACAACTTCTCGTACCTTCCATAGCTGCTGACTTTGATGGGCTGGTCATCTTGGAATGGGCTAGCTTGGTTGAAAGCTTCATAAGAGAGCAAGTATTTTATACAGCTGCCACAACTAGCTGTATTTTCTGTCATATCAAAAGTTCTGCATTCACTAGTGACAGAAGAAGTAGCCAGAAATATATGATCAATTAAACCCTAAGCACTGCAGTAAAAATGTAATGGTCGGAATATAAGGATGCTAAAGCAAGGAATAGCCTTTGCACTTTGAACATCCACTGCTGTAATCATAAGTATTAATAGTTTTCTAAGACTCTCATAGAAATGTGTTTTTTTTCTCCCCCCCCCCCCTTTTTTTTTTTTTATTTAGTTGCATCTTGTTTTACTTTTGTTTGACCTAAGCACAAGAGGAAAAAAAAATCCCCCAAAGTCTCCACAGGGTTAGAGCAAAAGGCAAGTTATGGCTCCTTAATTTCACCTTCACCTCAGATGTCAGATACCAAATTCAGAAACACCGCATGCTCTCTACTCTGGTTTGAGAACATATTGCACTGCAGCTATCACAAGGTTCACTTGAAAAAAAACAGCGCTTTCAAAAATTAGCTTTGAGTTTAGAATTACTATAGCAACAGAAGGAAGGGGGGAAGAAATTATCAGATTATTCTCTCAGTTCATCAAACCCTTGATGGAATAAATTTAGATCTGAGTGCCAATCAAATAAAACAAACCTGAATTTATCCCATTCATTAATGATTACCACATCAGATTAGGATTAAACAAACAGAAATTGTTGTACCAGAAGTAAATTAACAAAAAATAGTGATAGTGCAAGACTACTTTGTCCTTCTGCCATTAAATATTTGATATCACAAGTCTTAAATCCAGTAACTCATAAACTAAAATATACAGCATCTTTGATAAGAAACTTCATTTGGGAAGGTATCTAATCTCAATTAAAGATTACTACAAAACAAAGGAGGCAATGGAAATATGTATCATTCCTAATTAAGTGCCTCCAATAAATACAATAACAAAAAAGTAAAGTAATATGCCCCATATGACTCGGGGGCATATTCCAAAAATTCAGTTTGTCAAAGAACTAACAAATATTTCAACAACGTATGTGAGCACACAAATTATTTAATGCCCTGAGAACCAGGGAAGGCGGAAATTAGCTTAAACTCTTCAAAAAGGTGACCTTACGAAAGAACAGATCCAGGATATCCTGAGTAATTAACGCGTACATCTGTTTTCTAGCTTCCCCTGTATTTTGGAGTTACTTTCTCAAGGCTTAAAAATAACTAGCACAATGCATCCTAATGCAGGATCAACATTCGTTAGTGACTCTTCAAAAAAGGGGGCTGGGAGATGTTGTGCTTCCACATGTTGTGGGAAGACTATATTTGAGTAAGACATCCAGCCCTCTTATGTTATACAGGATTCCAACCTCAATACAAATGAAACCAAAATGTCAAAAATAAGCCTTTTAGCTGCATTCGTTATTGTGAGCTTGTTTGTGGGGTGGAGGGACGTCCCCCCACTTAGAGGTACCATGCAGATGCTGCTAAACCTCAGGAGACTTTTCCATCAGCCATGCTCTGTAGGGCTGTCCTGATAAACTGCAAGGGGCATTCAAACTTTAACCAGGCTTCTTAGCCTCCTGCTCACCATTTCTGGCTTTCACTGACCAGCTGCCAAAATACTCTTTATTTTCTGGCTGCTGCGCAGAGCAGAGGACAAGGCAAGAGACTCCTTTCCTCTAATTTGTGCAGCAACTGTTTTGTTCTCTGCTCTTGGCTCATCCCCAAACTGCTACAGTGATGGGAAAGACTGGAGGCTCGTGGAAGGAGTATAAAGATGCTACAGTGAAACAAGGGTACAGGCTACTTTCACTTGGGGTTTTCTTGTCATTAGATAATCATGTCCATCAACAAAACGGAAATGGGGTCAGGGAAGGAGTTTGATCTCAGATGAGCACTAAAGCCTACAGCAGATCCAGAAGGAGAAATCCCTGCAGTCAAAAATCACTATCTTGTGCTATAATCATAAAAACATCTTTGCTTGCAGGGACCGAGGCGAGCAGCTCCACGGGAGATGACTCACATAACTCCATAGTGCCAAGATTAGCACAGGTTCTAGAGCAGATGAGCAGGAAAAACAGACAGGCAGACGTTCAGCTGCAAGTAGTTGCAATCAAAGAAAAACAGTATCATCCTGTTTGAATCCAGGGCACAGAAGTCCAGCGCGTTGCCTGACATCCAGAAGATACATTAGTTTTCCCTTGAGCTAAAAAAATATATATACTTTTTTTTTTTTTTAAATCTACCTCTCCCCTCCATATCATGTACTAATCTAGATCTAGACTAGCAATATACATTAAGCCCATCCAAATGCCTTCAGTTTGATCTACTTAAGGACATTCACTTCCTTTTGGAATGCACCAAAGAATTTATTACTGACAAATAAACCAAATTTTCACCTAAATGAAATCAATCAGTAGAAAGGTTCATTTTATACACACAAGTGAAATCTATGCAAAATCTAAGACATTTTGTAATATTGTACTGTAAATATGCTACATATTCTTACACTTTACTTGTGGCTATCACCATGTTATAAAAAATAGCTAACAAAAATGAACATCTTCCTGAGGTCTCCATCATCACTTTCCCTAAATACTGCTCTAATCCTTAAGTTGCTCACAAAATGTGCTACATTTTTCTGAAATGCTTAGATTAGCATTTATTTCCTGTTTAAGACACATTTGAAAAGCCACCATCTAATACATGCTAATACGTATTACTTTAAGTCGCAGGGGAAAGGGGAGATGGAGCACAGATACCTTGATATGCATAATAATAGCCCTGAAAATTACATCAACGGTAAGGAGAAATTTAAGGAGAAAATTTAAGTTTGAATCAAAACAGAATCCTACACACAGACTAAACTCGTATTTCAAATCAACCAGAAACACCGAGTGATGTTCAATACTTGGCACTATCCAAAGTGCCTACAGAAAGAAGGCAGAACTGCTGCATCATGATCTCCTCTGAACTGAGGTCTCCTATGCTGCCCTAAGAACTTTTCCCTAAGTCCTCGCACTTCTTCCACACTCCGAGCATGTCAAGTCATGCTCCTCCCTTCACCTGAGCACCTAGAATCATAGAATCATAGAATGCTTAAGGTTGGAAGGGACCTCAGAGGTCATCTAGTCCAACCCCCCTGCTCACGCAGGGTCACCTAGAGCACGTGCCACAGGGCTGCATCCAAGCGGGTTTTGAAGCTCTCCAAAGAAGCAGACTCCACAACCTCCCTGGGCAGACTGTTCCAGGGCTCTGTACTCTCCCTTTGCCTGTGCCAGTGACAACGCTCTCGATGGCTGTTTCTGCGCTACCTGCTTGAAGACTGGCTTGCAAGTGCATAAAGGATACAGGAAAAGCCAGATGTTTCTGCAGTCAGATGTTCCTGCCTCTCTAGACAAATTAGGAGATGTTTTCCTCTTAGCAGGGCACAGGTTTGGGGCTCAGAATGCCATGTAACAAGTAGAAAGTTTTCACGTTTGAAGTCACCACATCCCTATTAAATTCAGTGCAACACAGCAAACAGGTTCAGAAGCTAAAGTATTTCTAAAGCAAGGGGATATATTTTATTGCATTTTCACTTCCTTAAGATGTGTCTGTTCAAGATTGTCATGCAACATCATGTAGTAGACAAGAGTTTGAGTCAGAAAAAATAGAATGCACCCCTCAGTTAATGCACAGCAGTGATGTTTCATACGGGAACATATTTTTTTTTTAACTTTTCAACAATATTTTCTAGTGGCAATACTTTAAAAAAATCTAAATTACTACTAAACTACTATCAGAAGTTAGCTAAAGTATGCTTTAACCTTCATTTGAAAAGTCAGAAAACAGTAACTTTACACTCACTCTATACAGTTTCAAAAAAGAAAAAGAAATGGAAGATAATCTTCATGTGCCTAAGCTTCCCTGATCCTTCCTGGTTTAAGTTGACAAAATGCCATTAGCTGTATCAAAATTGGAGTAACAGTGAATCAGATCTCTTGATATGCAAGAAATAAGCAAGTGATAATCTCCACAAAAACACCACAACGTGAATTTGAAAATTTGTATGTACAAACAGAAAAGAACCCCCCAAAAACTCCAACACGTTTCTTCTATAGCTGTAGTTTAAGTTAGGGGTTTAGCCCAGATTTGTTTTTAATGTTTACTGATTCCAATAAAAAACCTAGAAGAGTTTAGGTAGAAGTCATTTGTTTTTCACCTGTAGAGTACACGGATACACAGCATGATTTAACATTATCTACTCCTTTGATGAGAAAGTATCAAAGACATCATAAAGTGTTACTGATTAACTGCACTTACTACTCGTTGTTTACATGACTTTACTTTTTCATGAAAGTTGGTTTTTAAATTAGACTGTGGGAAAAAAGAAAAAAAAGACTACTGGTAGTAGATATTGAAAATTTCTTTGATGTCCCACTTCCTACTGCAACCCATCTGAGGCTGAAAAGCAAAACTCTCGCTGAATAACTGAACCCAGCAGAGCGGGCGGGGACCATTTCTCAAAATGCGATCTAATAAACAAAGTCAAAAGGAGGAAGTTGGCCAGGTGCTGAAGAAGCTGACACTCCCATTTAGCCAAGCTTTCAAGGATACCATTTTATGCCACCTCTTAGGGGTCAAAGAGAAAATTCACCAAAGCCAGCAGGAATTTTTTCAGCTACTTTTATTAATCCTGGCCAAAAGAAGTGTATTTGCAGAAACACGTCAAATAAGCAACAAGACGAGGCAATGTTTTCCTGTTGGCCAGGAAGGTTGATTAAATCATACAAATGAATACAGTAAAATTCAGATAGTGCAGAAACCTCTATCACTTTTAAAGGCATCTGCTTTTGACACAGTTGATACAGAAGTGCTACGAGTTACCTGACGACTTTCAGACAGATTCTTCACCAGATGCTGAGTGACCTACAGAGTGGAATCAGTACTTTGGATTTGCACCCTTAGCTATTCACAATCAATTTTTAAATGTAAAGTACCAATTGCTCTTGAAATTCTCAAGAAGAAAATAATTATATTATGAATTATTACGATGCTGCTACTTGAGATATTATTTTTTGCCATGCAACATGGTCCATGCGTAAATCCGAAGTTAAAAATCATGCAAAAGAGAAATTTAGCATTAATTTCGACATCATTTCTTCATGCTTCAGAAGTCCTCAGCACACAATGAAGAACTTGGTTAATATGCAAACCTTCATACATGCAGTGGGTGAGTTTGGCTAACATGAATTCATCTGTCAAAGCAAGACTGGACCATTTGCACAGCAACTGTTTGGGATTTGCAAATGGCTCACTGTTCATTACTGTTCCAACTCTTAACTAATTAAAAAATATTTTATTCCACTCAAAAAAGCAGCAAGTACCAGATTTACTGTCTAACCTTTTCTAAGGTAGAAATACCTATCACTTGGAAATCATAGGCTTACAAACATCCAATGTGCTGAGCACTCTTTAATTTAAACTCTCCAGTTATAATATTTTATTCTTTTTGACAATATCAGCTACTTGAAAATTCAGCTTTTTTTCTCCAAAGCATTTCATAGGATGTTGGGTGAGGAGATATGTCAAAAGCATTTCATGCCATGAAGCTACTCTTCAAAAATTGAGACTTGAATGGGGCCAAAGTAGCTTAATCCTTACTCCTATGCAAGTCTCTCAATACCCAAATGGATTTGCCCACATAATCTCATTACGTGATCTGATTCCATACATGCGAAATATCATCCAACCTCTATGGGGAAGCTCTGAGAATGAGAAAAGAGTTAAGTCTTTTTCTGTTGAAGATATTTGAAAAGAACTGTCAGACAAATGATTCAATAAATGACCTTCACTATAACGATTTAGTGAACCATACTCTAATGACCTTATTGGCACACCATGCTAGCAAAAGCGCGAGCAGGATTCAGTGGGAATGAAGCACGTTTTCAGATTTCTCAAACCATATTTATTAACCTAACGTTAAAAGAAAACATACAGACTACAACAGTTTTTGGTTAAAAAGTACTACATCAATAAGAATCCTCAGATAACTATCAGTGATCCAATAAAACCATGGGGTACTTAAAATGTATGCATTAACATACATATCCTCATCCTGCTACAGTAAAGATATAAAAACTTCACTGTCTCATTCCAAAACTCAAAGAAATCCACAGATTTTAAAAGCTACCATTGAGACAAATGCCAAAAGTCATTACATTGACTTAAGGTTATTCTCACACAACCATGTCAGATCCACTTACTGAATGTAACAAAGACAGGCCAGAGCAACCTGCTCCAGCAGTAAGGAACCAGTCACACAATGGCGTATTTCTCCCATTTCTTATTGTACAACATCTCCAAGAATGTTATTTCCTTGCTGAAGCAAGGACTCTACAACTCTACAATCCAACTGTTATATCAATCAACAAAACAGAAGTCTGCTTTAGAAATAAAGTTTGTATTTCTTTCTTCTACAACTAAGTGCAAATTTGCTACAGTTAAGAGTTGATGCCTATTCTATAAGATAACCAACTACCTTTCCAGAACCCAGAGCCGTAAACAGCCTGTGTCCATGGAGATACCTGTAGCTTTCAGCAAAACACGCCTAAATTATCTAGCAGTAGTCACAGTTTGAAAATTCAGGAACATTCATACAGAAAAGGTCAATAGCAGCTTTCAAAAAAGCAGAGAACAAGATCAGCAAAGAGCCTACAGCATTAACGTACAGCACTATTTCATTAAAGATTTAAACCCAGCGCTACCCACAGCCCCCTATCTCAAAACAACCTTGCGTATTTTTCCAGCCTGACTGGATTTTTTCCCCCCTCCCTAATTATTAGTTTTACTTAAAGCCAGCCTAGATTACTAATCAAGCTTTAAAACACCACAGAGGCTCTATAGCAATCACACGCAGAAGAGAACGTGACGTTTTCCATCAAAATCAAGACACTAGAAATGCTAAAAAACAAACAGTCCCTCCAGCGCAGAGCACACCACAACCGCCTGCGCGCTGCCGCTGGGACCCTGCCAACCGATACCAGCGCGCAAACGCACCCCGCTCCCGTCCCCTTCCCCAACGCCGTTTTCCGCAGGCTGTTATTCGGGCCTCCCAAAGCCCCCTCGCTGGCAAGGCTCGGCGGCGGCGGCAGGTCGCGGCCGAGGCTGAAGCGCTGCCCCGGCAGCGGCTCCGCGGCCCTGGAGAGCGGCACCCCGGGGTGCAGCAACCTCCTTCCCGCGGCCTCGCCAGCCGCCTCCTCACCCTGCCCAGCGGTCAGCCCCGCGCCGCAGGGTCCTGCGGGCTGCTATCTATTTATTTATTTATTTATTTATTTATTTATTTATTGCTAGGCTGCCTCGCCCGCAGCCTGTTTTCAACCCGGGGACGGCACCCCGCTCCCTGCCTCCCGCTCCCTCCCCGCGCCGCGCCCCGCCAACGGCTGCGCCCCCCGCGCGCGCGCGGCCGTTAACGGCTGCGCCCCCTCCTCCCCGCGCGCGCGCGCGCGGCCGTTAACGGCTGCGCCCCCTCCTCCCCGCGCGCGCGCGCGCGGTCGTTAACGGCTGCGGCCCTCCGGGCCCGCTCACCCGCGCGGCCAGGAGAAGCAGGGAGCGGGCAGGGCAGGGCAGCAGGCGCCGCCGCAAGGAGCCTCGCCGGCGAGCCCGTCTGCTCCGCGCTGGCCCCGGCGCCCGGCTCCGCCTCCCCCACAGGCGGCCCCAGCCCCCACCCGCCAGGGCGCGGCCTCCCCACGGGCCAACAAGCGCGCCGCCCATTGGCGCGCGCGAGCGGCGCCACTAAGCGGCTCTCCCATTGGCCGGGGCCGCGCGCGGGCGGCCGTTGCGGGCCGCCTCAGGCGGGAGGAGCGCGCGGCCGCTCGGCGGCTCCTTGGGCCGCGTCCCGCTCCCGAGCGAGGCGGGAGCGACAACCGCCCCCGGGCGCTGCCCGCCCGCTGGGAGCTGGAGCGCGGCGACCTGAGCGGGGGGCCAGGGTGCGAGCAGCGCACAGGAGGGTTAGGGAAGTGCCCGAGAGCGTGAGCGGCTCCAGGGAACCGAGCGACCACCGTGTGGCCGCTGAACTCCTGCCTCGCGGCAGGCCCCTCGCTCTGGAAGCGCACCGAGGGGCCTGGCCTGCGTGGAGGGCATCATCTGAGCTCTAGCAACGAGCCTTTAAGTGTTTTGTTTTAAGGAATCTTTGAAGATCTCCATTTGCAAGCTCCCTGTTTATGTTAGTCCCAGGAAACTGGATTTCAATGTTGACTCATGTTCATTTTCTGTTACATTATCACAGTTACATATTTTTAGAGCCTGCTTTACGCTTCTAAATGTGTCATTTTATTAAATAGTGTCTCTCTCAAGCAGAGTTGTGGGTCTAAAAATGCATTTTCAGAAGCACTAAACTTCTCATAGCTGTTACTTGTGCCCTCCACTCCGAGGTTATCCACATGACCACAGGAAAAAAGGAGAAAAACAGAAACCTGCCAACAGACCCTGAGGGGTGTTTGCAGGAGCTACAGCCATCCACACACTTCAGGTTGTGGAATCCAGCCTGCTCCCCAGCCCCTGAGGAATCCCACCCCACTTACAAGGCTAGGGCCTTCTGGATAACGGTCTTCATCTGCTCATTGTTTAGATTAAAATATAATAAAGAAAAATGAATAAAATAGCTATGGGAAGGTGGTTTCCCTCCTTGGTTTCCTGCAGAGCTTTTAGAGCAGCAGTGCCAAGAAAGAAGGTGCATTTTCCAGAAGCTGTGGAGGGCAGAGCCGGCTGTTCCACGGGCAACAGTGGCTCGAGGTGCTCCTATAGCAGGGTGGCTTGGGCTGATTGTTACAGACACTTTGGAGTCACTCTGAGCTGCCTTTTCCCCCTCTCACCATGGAGCTGCCCAAGGTCACAGCTTCCTGCTGCCCCCTTCCCACCTGGCACCGTGTCCAGTATCACAAGGCCAGAGAGTAAAAAGTCAACTATCTGGAAAAAATGATAGCAACCGAGCGGGAAGGATGTGCAAAGGCAGTTTCCTGCCCTGGTGGCCAGGGATTGCTAAGCTGCTGCATGCGAACATCCATCCTGAGAATTCAGGCTTTGGCAGGAGCAGCTTCCCGAAGCGCCTCCTCCCCGGCTGCAGCATCGTCCGTGCTGGTTTAACAGCAAAGTAGGAGCACAAGGGTGGAGATATGAGGGAGGGTGGCACTGTGGCAGCCATAAACAGTCTGAACTACCATGGAATATATGCATAGGAAAAAAAAAATACAGACATTCTCTGCCTTTCGCACATACTAAAGAAATGCACAATACTACAAAAATAAAACAAACTACCAAGAAACACTTCTGCACTGTCCGTATTTTAGACAAAAAGCTTTTTTTTTTCTCCCCTCAACTTCTACCCATTACCTTCCAACACTGCAGCTACAACAAAAGGTACAGTATGTTACAACACACTATTTTTCGGCCTGTGGTATCTCTCCCCTCGTTGGGGTGGTTGTACAGCTTGAGAGGGCTCTAGGAAAACAGCCAGGAAACACAAGCTCCTTACCAACAGACTAGCACTTGCTCTGCACATCACTGTGTGCAGACTGGAGAATGCCTATTGGTCTGTAAATAAGAAAAAAAAAAAGCACTATAAAATATTTACGGGTAGCTCAGTGTTCCTGCAAAGAGGAGTTAAGTTCAGTTCTTAAGGTGGCAGAGATGTTGCAGGTGCTGAGTCATCAGCAGTAAGTGGCTTTCTCTGCAGGCCCAGCATCTTTATTCTGTTCAGGTCCTACACACTAAAATAAGATCATGTGGATGTGTTTACCTACAATTTCTTTTCACTTGGCTTTTCTAAGTATCATAAAAATAATTTTATACAATTATTTTTATGCACTAGACCTCCTTACCTGACACAAACATGTCTCTTTTTTTGACCAGCACTGTAGAGCTATCTGTGAGAAGCAAACTAAGTGGGTGTTACAGATCCAACATTAAGATATTTACCTGTTCCTTTGGAGAGGGTGCACCTACTCCAGGTAAACAGCTGCAGGCCAATTTTCTCACCCATGAGATGGGAATGAGAACATCCAAACAGATCTTTCCCCCTTGACCGTGACTGTTGCCTTTCATCTCACCCAGACCTTTCTGATCATTTCCCTCTGACAAAGCTCAGGTTTCTCCAAATAAAATCCCAGTACGTGAATTCTTCTGAGGCCTTAAGATGGAGGTCTAAGCCTTAAAACTTCTTTTTCAGATGCCAGCAAAGCAAAAGCTCTCTGCAAGGAGCTGCTCATTATACAGAGCTTGTGGAGAAGGGAAAGTAGATGTAGATAGGATAAATGGATGTAGGATAAATCCTTTGTAAAAAAAAAAAAAAAGAAAGAAAATGAAAGACTTTGTAATGGTGTTAACTTACTGACATGCCAGACACTCTCCTGATGTTGGTCAGAGTTACCTATGTGTAACATTACTATGGAAAAGTTTGAGAGAAATTTTCCCTTGAAACTATTAAAACTAAATGCATTTGCTTTTTTGTATATAACATACAGGTTATCCTAATTTCAAATGCATATAACAACATTCATATCTCATGATTTATGCAGAGCATTACTGCATTACTAAAGTTGGTGAGTGCACTTAAGATTATGCCCAAAGTACTATTAAAATTTTTATTTTGGGCTCAGCTGCATTCAGGTTCTTCATAAGATAGAATTACTTATAAATGTTATTGATTTATGTGGAAAAGCAGAATCTTTCTGATTATTTGGAAATAATATATGGAGACAATCGCTGAGGTCCGAGAATCATTTCATAAAACAACTATATAGAGAAAAAACACATTCCAATCTCCTTTCATCTCCTTCCACAATCAAAAACACATCTGAGGTTATTTGGGCTAAATAATAGAGAACTGAAGCAGCAGGTGGTGAAGGGCAGACACCTGGAACAGACTGATAATAAATGTTTCCAGATTTTAAGCTGAGAGGCCCCTTTGGCTTTAAGCATAAAAATATTGACTTTATCATCAGAGAAGGAAAAAAGCATAGGAAGATTCTTGCACACTATTGAGATAAAATACAAATCCAGCTTCATGTTTTAGGCTGGTTAATAAAAAGGAGTGAAGTACAATGACTGCTTTAGTCCAAAATAAAGTAACCCATGGACTTTTAATATTGGTAAAATGCTGTTCATGGGAGGCTTGTGGTTTGTTTTCCAAACTCCTTTTCCCAGTAAAGCTGGTTCTTTTAATTGAAACATTAATGACCCAATGAACCACCATGTCCTTCCAGATGCATGTTCTCTACAAGCTGTTTGTAGGCTAATTAGGGAGCTACCAGGACAGCTGAGATACAAAATGAGCAGCTAAAACCATCTTCATCATTTAGGAAAAGTGCCAGTAATGCGAGTTACATCTTTTGAAGAGACTAATTTGAGCCACTTTTGGACTTAAAAACAAACCCAAGAAAAAAAAAAATCAGGCCAAGTTCAAAGTCATCAAGAAAGGGCGGAAAAACATCTAAGAAAAGGTGCGAAGCTCTGTTCTGTTAGAACATAAACTTCTGAAGTATTTAAATAGCATTTATTTTTTTAAAAGACTCATTTTCACTATTTTTTTCTGTGGTTAGGGTGTGGCTGGTATTTGTTTGGAAAAATAAACTGATCTGAATGTTAGCACAGTGCAAGTCAAAGCACAACCAAATCACTGAAGCTTTGGACAGCTTTTGAGGCCACACCTGGAACCTCTTTCATTATTTGTCCCATAAGAAAACTCTTTAATAAGTTTACATGAAGTAGATTGTTCTATTGTTTTTTTTCCCCTTCTGCTCACGTGGATTCCATTCCCATTGATGGCCACTAGTCCAGCTGCATTATCTCCATCCATGCAAAAAGCTTCCAAGGTCAGAATTCAAACTTCATCAAATTTCCAATAAAAGAACCAATTGCGTTGAGATTTGTACACAAACAAGTCAATACAAAGCGGCTGTTAAAAAGGTAGAAAAGGCAAGAAGGGCCCTGCTTTTTGTGCGCACAGTTGTTATTGTCATTTCTGTACAAAATATACCAACTTCAATGAGATCATGCAGGAGTTTACTGCAAAGGGTTTCTTTGATATTTCTAAGATTACCTGTTCATTAGGGCCATGTTGTGACCCAATGGTTGGATTATCTGCTTTCAGGATAACTAGATACGCTAGTAATGGAATAGAAGTGATAAATTATAATCACAGTGTGATTTCTGTATTCAAGTTAAAGGTCTGGAGGGTGCAGTTTTGGGGGTGACTATCCAACAAGACCAACCTGGTACCCTAAGCTCACTGAACTTCAGTCCCTCAGTGAGTTCAAGTGCCATCAAACCTGCAAAAAGTTCCAGTAACGTTTTAAATTGTGCAACATTTCAGTAACATCTTAATATTATCCTACAACTTAGTAGCATTGCAATATTCAGCATTTGATATGCACTTGGCATGGTTGCACTACAAAAACTATGAGCTCTCCTGCTTAACAAGCTGCAAACTCTGTCCCAAGCACTCCTACTGCTAGAAAGAAAACACTTAGCTTCAAGGATTTGAATATTTAGTAAGATGAAAATTCTTACCTCATAGGATCTGCTTGCTGCCAAGTGAAGTATTTATATCCAGAACAATCAGGAACAATTCTTCACTGTGCTATGATGTAGTGAATATAATTTAGGCAGTGTTCAAATGTATGTAAATTCTCTCTCAAAGTGTTTTAATTTAAACATAAGTAATAAAAAACTCAGTTGTCACCAGGGTTAAACAACATTCAGCTGAGGAACTTTGCCAGGGATCATTGCTACTCATATGAGAAAAACGAGCAAAAGGTGTCCTAAGCTTCAGAAACTTCTCCCATGGGGTTTTCACCTCACATTGAGCTTTACTCTCTAGTTTCTCCAGGGAGACAGGTAGGAATGATTTTCACTCAAAATTCAACCGTATCCTGTTGCACGGAAGAGGTTGACCAGCAGATGTCACCAAATCCAAAATCATCACAGTAAAAGATTGAGAAATAAACAATAAGGTCACTTTGAACTTTTCAGAGCATGAGGCTGTGAATATCCTCACTGCTTACTTGCACTGATGTAAAAAGTATTAAGTTCTCATCTAGACACCAGTACACACATTTCTGACACACACAGACACAAAAAGTAAGTGCACAACACCCTCACTGTCACTTAAGAGTAACTTTCTGGTTAACAGATCACCTTCCAAGATACCTTCTGTTGACAAACCCTTGTTGAAACCTGTATTCTCAAAACATTTTCCCCCCTCAAAATTTCCCACAAATGGCACTTTTAACACTTTTTGTAGCAAGCTCAGTGAGAAAAGAGACCAAGAGAAAATAGGCAGCCCTCACCATACACTCACACAGCACCACCTTTTTTTTTTTTTTTAACAGTACCAATTATTTTGATTTGCATACTCCCAAATGCATTTTTTTGACATGGCAGATAGTATTTTTTACAGTTTACATAAAGTATTTTAAAAATGAGGTGCTTGCAATAGGTTATATATGTAAAAGACTGAGCAAGGATCTCCTCCTCTCGAAGGAGAGGCCCACTGGAGACAGACTAACCCTTCTTGCCCTTAAAACGACTGTTTTAAGCCTCAATTCTACATCCAAGAAACACTGAAATTAATGGATAAAGGGTAATTTCTACACCCATAGTTGTCCAGTAGCTGCCAACTTCCAAAAGCGTTGCCAGCTTGTTAATAAGGTTGACACAGTCAGAAGAATCAAGTACCGTTTGACACAACTACACTTAAAGGCACTAATGCTCACACTCAGAACTTCAACAAGACTGCACAAGTTACATGAACTGGGATTGAAAGTTTATCAACTTCAGAAATACATATGTATTCATATAAAAAAAGGAAATTAACACAAAAATTTACATATTTGCAAATTTCGTATTACAAAGGTAAAGAGAGTGTTATGTTTTGCATGTTGCATTACATACATATTTTTGATGTTTAAAAATCTAATATTGCTGCAAAAGAACACCAAAAAAAAAGCTATTGCAATTCCATATCTGAATAGGACCCCAAAGACAGTATATTTTCAGTACGGTTGTCCTGACACACTGATGTCAATTATTTCCAGAAAGAGCAGAATTTCCTTTGCAGACAGTAAATGTAAATTCTGAATGAGGCCAGAACCTGCTCCCCATAACAACTGGCTTGTTGGCTGAGCCTTGAAGCAGTGGTTCCTTCAGAATCACAGAATGGTTGAGGTTGGAAGGGACCTCTAGAGATCATCCAGTTCAACCCCCTGCTCCAGCAGGGACACCCAGAGCACGGGGCGCAGGGTGGGAGTCAGGTGGGTTTGGAAGATCTCCAGAGAAGGAGACTCCACAGCCTCCCTGTGCAGCCTGTTCCAGGGCTATTCCAGCCTGTTCCAGGGTTCATCTCAGAAGTACTCAGCAACAGGGATGCTCATTTAAAATATCAGACCTCTAGCTGAATCAGAAATTTAAGTGCTACATCTGTTTTAACTTATGCTCCCAAAAACTCTTAAGAAGCTGCAGAGGTTGAGTGTCTGATATCGTGCCCGTGTGTCTCCTTCTCACAGAAGAGATGAGACAAGGTAAGAAATTGTGTCCCTATATACGGCCCTAACATTACATCCCTTACTTGGCAGAATCCCCATACGTTGGAAACCCTACTTCATTGATTCCATAATCAAAATAGTATTCTTTGTTCAGGCTGTTGAAGTTGTGACCGTTTAACTGTAACAAGATTTAAAGTGATATAAACTTTACATGAAATTTTAAAAGACAAAAAAAATCTATGGTATGGATTCAATCTCAAACTAGACAACCCCTACTCCTCTTTTAGGAATTAGAGCAAAACCATTAGAAGTCTTGTAAACATTATTAGAGATAAAATTATAACAGTACTTTCAAATTGAGAAAAATTGTTTAAAAGGTCATTAAAATAAATTTCTCCTCTTTATGAAAATTCATGACTAGTGTAATTCCAACATAATCATTAAGTTTTTTGTTTTAGGAAACCTGGCCCCAAAATATTTGGGAACAAAGCAAGCACCCTCGATGCATATCATTAATACCACAGTTCGCTTGGTGCTGATAGTACTTAAAACCCGATTTGATTTTGCACACAACTACAAACTGAGTAGCAACCTTAATAATGAAAGAATTATTAGATATGCACAGACTAGTGCAAGATGCTTTGCCCTAGAACAGAGCGTGATGACTACCTGATCCAAGAGACTGACCAGGAGGTTTTCTGAGCTACATTCAAGAGTGACTGTAGCACCACATTTGGTGCTACATAAAAGTTTTGGTTTTAGATTTCTTCTTCTTATGTATTTCATGTTTTTATGACAGCAATGTGAAAGAAAACTGCTAGTCAGAATTGGGGCGGGGGGGGGAGGTTCATGACTTTTCCCCGCTCCCTCCCATTAACCTCACACACTCCTTTTCCTTACATCCGTCACAATGTTAGTTGCATCCACCCATCCAGCTCTGGGCGAGCGAACGGGGCTCCCGTGGAAGGCAACGAACGTGCCCTGTGCCCAAGTGCTCCGTGTGTCGTGAGGCCGCAATCAGCACTTACATTTATGTATGGGATGGCTTAAAAAAAAGCCACATTTCTTGATCATCTTTACCTATCGTAAACCAAATTATTTGCATAAAAGTCCTCATTATTTACATATCAACAATACAAGTAAAAAATAAAAATAAAACCAAACCTCTCAGTTCAGCACCAGTTCTGGCTGAAGGAGCGATGCCTTCAAGTCAGAGTATTAGTATTCCCTGTCACAAGTGAACTCCAATGTTCTTTCAGAAGTTCCCCTTTCCTGCAGAGGTTGTATCCATACCATTTCTTCATTCCCATCCATCCGAGGAGATTGGTAATAGCAGCAGTTTAACAAAGGTGCGGGTATCACGGACAGCTTTCACAGCACTATCAGTTCAGATGTTTTTTAAAAGAAAGGGCCATAAAAATTCACCGCTCTGGATTGCAAAGTTCACCTCAAGTTCATTAAACAAAGTCTATATCCAACCCAAGTGGGAACAAGTGGTTGGAACAGACCCAGTCTGCGTGTGCAAACAACAGGTAGCCTGGAGTACTGTACAACAGCACTTCCAGCTCCAAGACGTGGGGAGCCCGGTTCTCCTCAGGGTCATTGAGGTTCACCAGGCACCTCATCTTGGCTTGGAGTAACCATAGGGACACTGCAGAATCAGGCTCTCGTGACTAGGCAAGACGTGAGTGCTGTAGTATTCAACCAAACTTCCCATGTTCAAAAACATGATCTCTGCATCCAGGTAAAACTTGCAATCCTGTTGGAGAACAAGAACGTGTGTAACCACTAGCAGTTATTTTCCCTAGTCATGGTGTTAAACAACCACTACCATCACCAACACCCATCATCACTAGACCTAAGGAGAGCCTTCAAACCAGTCACTGCTTCACAAGAGGTTCTCCCAGGCAAATGTGAATTTAAAGAGGATTCAGGTTTTTAATATTTCCACCTCTGGGATTCAAGTGGGTTTTGACTTTTAGTTCTGATTTACACCCCCACACACACACCCCATGTCCAGCACAGCCACTCACCTTTTCAAAGATTCTGTAGTTTCTCACTTTTTCTGCAGATTCATCCCATACAACCAAAACCTTGAAAAATAAAATTCAACATAGTCATTCTATGTTAATAAGCATTTGTAAATCAACACATTTTTAATGAATTAGTTACAATCAGTTGACCATCCTAGAAAATTTTTACTTAAGTTATAACAGTCATTGCCTCAGATTTCATTGCTTTAAGGAAAGAGCCCATCTAAATTCTGAAGTAGTTTACCACACATACGATACAGTGTCTCTCTAAAACAAGACTGTAGCTATAGTAGTTTCTGTGCAGGTTCAACTATTGCAAGTTACCTTTCCAGGCTTAGTAGATGAGTTCCTAATACAGTATAGTCCATTTTGTGGTTGTCCTCTTGGGCTGTGAGCTTTGAATGCCCTAAAAAACACAGCAGTTATATGTGTTAGCATTTTCAGAATCAGACGATAGAATGTATATGTTCCTAAAATTCTTAAAACTACCTTTATGTCTGTCATAATAATTCATAGTACACACACACACATATATATAGTGTATCCATAGTGAGAGAGAATTTGACTGTTCTAGCCTCTGCAATGCAGTACTCAACATGTGGCTTTTCTGCCCATTTAGCACCCTGGCAGGAGAAACTTTTCTAGATGGAGCAAAATCACATACTCTACATTTTCAACAGATACAGGAACACTGAACTCACTCCCCTAAAAAGCAGTTTTCATATTAAAGGGTTTTAAAAATGCTATTTTTTTTTTCTTAAACACAAATTATACCTCCCAGAAAATGATTTTTTTCTATACTACTGCTCAGCATTTTTTTTATAGGTTTTCTAAGCAACTGTTGTAAAGTTATATCTACCTTTCAACTTCAAAGGATTCGGAAGTATTAAAAAATACTGAATTAGGCAGCTCAACCTGTAAAAAAACACAAACAAAAAATCACTGTATATAAGAGAAATTCAAAATGCTGGCAACTTATTAAGCAAATATGCTACAGGAAGTTATTACCAGTGTTTACTTTTTGCTTATTTCTTCTATAAGAATACTATAATTTTTTCAAGGCATTCCTTAAACCTGAAAATAATCAGTAAAAAAATAAACCAGAAAATAAGCAGTATGTTTTCAGAAAGTTCCCTTTTCTGAAAAGAGGCACCTGCAAAGCTCCCCAAAGCATCCATAATTAAGAAAAACAATCGTCTTTGAGGCTGGATCATCTGCTTGATCTCACCTTTTCATAGTCCTCGTCCGAATCATCGGCAGGTTTGTTTGGCTTGGCAGGTAGTGCTGGTTTTTCAAACAAGAAGCTTCTGAAACTCTGCCCATCTGGTGGCGATCTCCTGGCAGAAACAGAACAAAAACTGAAGGACGTGTCCTCAGGAAACAAAATAAACACATACCAGGCACTGAAGGGATAATGAAAGCGGAAGTGAAGAGCAAAGGCCAGTTAGGGATTATCCTGGAATAACAACAATTTAGGTTGAAAGGAACCTCAGGAGGTGGAACCTCTTACTTAGTCCACCCTCATGTAAGCAGATCCCATTGGATTGGGCAGCTTTGAGCATCTCCACAGTGGAAGATTCCCCAGCTTCTCCAACACAGCTTGTGATATTTAACTACTCTTATGGTAAAAAGTTTTCCTTAGTTTTCAGCTGTAATTTCACTGATCGGGCCTTGTCTGTTGATTCTCATCCTATCACTGTGCACCTCTGAGAAGAATCTCACTTTATTTTCTTCATACCCTCCCAATGAGGAGCTCTAGACAGCAACAAGGTCTCCCATTAACCTTCCTTGGTTGGGGAAACCCGGTTCCCTCAGTCTCTCCTCCTGTGTCACGTGCAGTAGCCCATCACACGCTGATGGGACCTCCACCGCACTCACTTCAGTACGTAAATGTCTTTCCTGTACTGGTTTTAACAGGGTTCATTATTCATTCTTCAGAACTGCTAAGCAATCTGATGAGTAAGGTTATCTTCATCTGCCTTACCACTGTTGCTAGTCCTAAGTCCTTTACTAAAGGAGAACTTAATATAAAATAAAATACATATCTCCTGTCTCCATAGGAGGCTAAAATTCTTTTTGCAGTTGACCTAAGTTCTGTCAGGAAGGCTTCTTGCTCACTACAAAGGCTTATTAAGTCTTGGAGAGACACCCCAAAACACACCAACTACTGCTTTTTCTTCCTATTATTTCTTTTAGCCAAGTTTGTTGTGAAGTTTTCAAAAAACAAATACCATGCAAAGAGCAGGACACAGTAGAGAAGGATGCCATAGGGAAGAGAGAGGGTCACTGCTGCAGATGGGATAAATGGCAGGTCTGTGACACAAGCACATGGTGGAAACCCCCAACCTCGGCCGGTGGTCTCATACTTACTGTAACTGGGGACATAAAGACCTCTCCGGTCTCGGCTTGACTCCTGGCCCAGGGGGCTGGTGGCCGGGCACGGGGGGCTTGGGAAGCACCGGTGGGACGAAGAGCCCGGGTTTGCTGTGTTCTTTGGGCACTCTGATGTCCGCTGGCTTCTCAGCCAACTGGGGCAGCTTGGGTTTGCTGCTGGGCAGCGGAGGAGGAGTTCGTGGCAAAAGGTTTAAGTTCTTGAGCTTCTCGCATCCTTCTGGAGTGGGGAGGACTTGGGGGAGCGGCTCCGAGGGCGCCGAGCACAACTCCTTGTTACAGCCAGGCTTTTTGAAGAGAGGTAGAGGGGGTACAGGAGGCGGCTGCTCGCTTAATCTCCAGTTTGGCTGCGGGCTCTTCAGATTAGCCTCCGCACGGCAGTGGATCTGGTGTTCCCGGACGTGGGAAAGATCCTCTGCTTTGATATCGGGCAGGCTCCTCTTGGGCGGCGGCGGCGGCAGCGGCGCGGCGGGTTTGCCCAGGAACGAGTGCGTCCTGGCCTCGGCGAAGGCGGCTTTCCTCGCGTGCGGAACCGGCGGCGGCGGGTAGGCCGGCGGCAGGACCAGCATATCTGCACAGAGAGCCCGGCCCCAGAACAAAGGCATGAGGAGGAGAAATAAAATACACCCAGAAACAAGACTCTAAATTTTTATTTTCAATGTGATTTTGGATATTTCACCGGCAGTTGTTCTGACAGTACCTAAAATGATGGGGAAACACTCAACTTTCAGCACAATTCTTCATATTGTGTGCAGTAGAATCCCGCAACCTTTACTCAGGCATAGCTTGTGTTGACTTAGCAAAGAATCTGATCTTTGATAATAATAAAGAGACCACATTAAAAGCATTATCTCTCCTCCTGGCCAATGATTAGATACAGATTCCTTGAGGGCAGGAGATCTTCCACAACAAATGCCCTTCCAAGCACTTTTTGGGATTTTTTTACTTGGACTGCTAGACACTAAAACCTCTCAAAACTAGATACCTCTGCATTACTTAATTATTTTAACCTCTTGCAAAGCTTTAGACATGGCTAAGCCTAAAGAATGACTTGGCATTCCACAGGAAGATGACCACCCATTAGTGGTCATTTGCAAACAGAATACAATAAATTACATACCATCTTTCCCTAGGTCAGGAGTATCCGGTTGCAAGTAAGATTCCTCCTCTTCCTCTTGGTCATAATCTGCAGATAAAAATAAATATGTCAGACACTGATAAGTATTTCTGGAACCATGGAAGCATGCCAAGCATTTACTGCTTTTTAACAAACAAATATTCTTCAGTTAAAAAAAATAAACATCTAGGGCTAAGGTACTTTGCGGTGACACTTAGTAGTATTATAGCCCATCTGAGAAAATTCCCAGCTTAGTTGCAGAGATGCAATTACGCTGTCAGAAATAAGTAGGAAAAAGGAAAACCCTATTACAGAAGCATCTATGAATTTGCAGTACGGAATCCTAAGCAAGCTTAGGTGACTTGGAAAACAATTCCTTTGCCTAGCTCTGGCAACACAGCAGTGCATCACAACAAACACCTTTAATGGTTTTAATGTTGCCTTTAACTGTACGTCAGAATAAGCCTCTTCCAGAGGGTAATTCCTCATCGTTGACTACGTCAGGAGTGACAAGGACAGCGTATAGCATTTCCCCATTCAAATTCATCAGAAATCATAAAAAAAATCAGAAAGTTGTTCTCATTTTTCTAATTTAAACTCCTAGACCTCTTCAGACAATTCACACCGTCTCGGGTTGTGGTCAGGACTCCTGCGTGTAGGAGTGGGATAGTTTTGTGCCAAGTGCTACTGAGTCTGTTTTCTTCTTCTACTTTGCAACAATTGCACCGGATTTCCCAAGAAGCTTCACTCCCACCCGTTTTGTCCTAGTCAGGAAAGATAGCCAGGAATTTCCTTCCAGGAAATGAGAGCACTCGCTGCACGTCACCCCTACCCCAAGAAATCTGAAAGGGTGGGTGGAAAGCTGCCTAGTAAGGGGATTGTGCTGAACCCTGGGGCAACATTTCTCATCGAACTGAATTTCGCTGATGTGCTCCCTGAGTAGGGAGCGAGTTGTTGAAACGTGTCGTGCACAGCTGAAACGTGTTACCTGCCCCACGGGCTTTGGTAACATCCTCATACCTGACTAAAAATGCACACGCTCAGGCAGAACTGTTTCTTGGGAAGCAACTATAGCAAAGAAGAGACATCAAGGACTGAATCAAGGAGAAGCTGTGCTGGGAAGAGGATGCTGGGCCTCAGCGGAGCAGCTGCTCCATGCAGGAGCGCCTGGGCACGGCTGCCCGGTGCCCTTCTCCTGGCCCAGCTCCCACGGGAGACCTCGTACCCCACAAGGACAATAGATCCTCCAGGCAGCTTTTACTGAAATAAGGGCATTCCTCATAATTCCTCTTATTGAGGAGTCAAACAAAACCCACTTTGTAGTTTCATACTATGACCCACGGACATACTCAAATGTTTTACCTTTTCACTAAATCTATGCACTTTCCAACATGCAGCCTTACTTAAGTGTTTAAAATAACTCATGATGTCAAACATGGTCTAAACCACTTGAGTTACCATTTTTTCCCTCGTGATTTATGGTACAGAACATTTGTGTCCGTTCCTAAATTACGGCAACACTACATGCCTTTAGCAATATGAATTTACAGTTCTCAGTTGCAAACTGGATCATACATAATCAGTCATATTTAAGTGATGTGGAATCGGAGCAGGCAGGGAGAAGGGATTAAAAAAAAATAAATCTTCTTTTCAATGTCTACAATTGTCACCTTCGTTATCTGCCGAGTGGTGAGAATACTTGATATCAATGGGACGTTCTACTGAGCCATAGAAACTGTCTGCGTCAGAACCAGAATCACTGCAAAAGAAAAGACAGGTCCATTTTGCATCACTGCCACAAGGATCTTGGAACAGAAAGAATTTCTACTTGCACTCTGGAAAGCAACACTGGAACAGGAGGGGCATTCACTCCTGCTTCCCAATTAGCAGTTAGATAATTTGCTATCATTTTGAAGTTCGTGATTGTTTTAAACAACGCAGACATTTTATAGCCTCATTAAGATGATTTCTGCTATTGTATCTTTTAAAATATGTATTAGGAAGGCATTCCATTATTGGGGTGTATTGAATCTGTTATTAGTGGTACATTCCTCGTAGCTGCAAAGAGCCAAAATCAAAACTGTCAGAAGCAAACATGGACTAAGGGCTCATACCTGAATTCTGTTACTGTTTCTTTCTTCTCATGGTAGTGATCTATTTCCCTCCTCAGGGACAGCATCCAGTTCTTCAAATGAAGAAATAGTATTTAAATTGTTAGACAATTTAAATTGTTAGATAAGCATGCCCTGTATTTGTTCTCTGTAAAGCTAGGACAACTAGGAACCTACCCTCAAATTACATAGATCCCAACTTGACAGAACTATCAAGAGGATTTATTAGTCAAAAGATTTTTCACTATCTAAAATCTTATAATAATGCATTAAAATATTAAACTTAGAAAAATAGCTTTAAATTCATAAATTGGAAAAGTAGATAACTGTTCATGCATCTGAGATTTCCTACTTTATGAAAGATTGAACATGCAAATATTCATTGCTTGGCTAAAAATAAAACCAGGAGCATAAAACGCGATGACACCTGGTGTGTTACATTTAGCCATTCCCTAAATCACACCCTGGGCTCGCGCCAAGATAATATCTAGAACTTTAGGTGCGATTTTCAGAGAAGCCCAAAGAACCAGACGCACAAATTTCAGTGGCAGTTGAGCATCTAGTTCACTTAGATTTCAGGCAAGTCCAAGATTCACTTTCTTCTTCTTTTGCACTATGCTTTTTCGCGACACAGAAAGGTACCTTTCTTTCATCTTCAGAAGAAGCAGAAAAGAACCACGTCCGATGCTTCTTGCTGATGTGAACCAGCTTGAAAGGAAACACGTTGCTTGACGTCGTCTCTTCAGCTGCTCGCATAACCCTAGGAAACACAGCAGCCAATATAGAAAAAAACTTCCTTTATAAATGTAATTCTGACATGCAAGTCAAAGCTCATAGAAAGTGATACCAGCCAATTTTTCCCTACTAAAAATAAGTATGAAGCCCAAGAAAGCACCACCAAAACACGCACAGGTGCTTTTGTAGCCCTTCTAAGCATTCTATGATTCTATAATTCTGCCATTAGAGCAGGACAAAGCACTGGCTGAACCACCAGCCAGACTTATATACAGATGGGTTAACTTAAGCCTGTTCAATAAATAATTTTACTGAATTAGGTTAATTTGAAGACTTCATATTTCAGTAGGAATTATTTAGGCACATTGTATTTCCTATTTCAGAAGGCACAGTGGAGAAATCAAAACACACGTTTTCCAGAATGCCAAAGGAGAGCCAATAATAAAAGTTAACTTACTTTTTCCACTCTTTTTTTTCCCCTTATTAAATGCTATATTGCATAATTTTCTCATTTGAGAATCCTCTAAGGAAAACAAACAAACAAACATATCTAATGCAATTTGGGAAATCTATAAAGCGCAAGACAGCATTTATATGGAAAAAAATGGAAAAAATTACTGGGTCTTCCTTTCTAGCTTGCCTATTTCCTCATGTAATACAGTATTTCCATGAGTCACTAATATTTAGGGAACTTGGTTTGTAGACTTAGAAGATAGATCACTGGAACCATTTCCTTTTTGGTCAGGAACCCAAAATCAAGATGCACTTTGGGCAGGGGCGGGGAGCTAATCAAGCCCCAGCAGTTGCCACAGCACACACTGCAAAGGGGCTTTTCTAGTTAGACACCACATCTTTTTAGAAGCCCAATCCTAACTTTAAGCCGCCGGCTGCGGTTTGCTGCATCTGCGCAGTCTTACATGAAGCTGGAAAAGGAACTGCAAACTGCCTTACTAATTTAAGAATAACCAGGATGTCAGGGTAGGAAATACCCCAGCACGGCAGAGAGGGTAGCAGTGACTCAGCAGGCATCCCTGCTCATTCTGAGTCACTACTGAACTCGACACTCTCTCACCTTCCACCCACTCCTAACACATAAAGGCCATTGAAGACAAGGGCCAACATAATAGTCTGCTGAAGGATTACAGCCTGTCTCCAACAAGGTTATGCAACCAGCCAGGCTACCAAACAAGCCTCTTTCATTTCAAACTCTGTTTCAAAACTGGACATGTCTGTGCATGGCACTAAGCAGCACCTGCCCCCTCCAGGTAGGGTTTGCACAGCCCTCTATGACACAGACTTATTCAAGTAATGAGGCATTCCCCAGCATTTTACAAATCCTAAGGCATCTGTCATCCTAACCTGATGTAGGAGCCAGCATCACAGCCAAATTACAGCAAGGGCTGTTTGTAAAAATTCATTCTGAATTTTTATTTAGCTACAATGCTTTTTTTTACTACATACCTACAAAATGTGCTGTAGTCAGTTAAAAAGCTCTCATATTTTAGCAAACCTTTTCCTGAATCTGAGAAACTGTAGTACAAGACACACACACATACACACAATAAAATCCCATTGTTTGGGACCAATAATGTTATATTCTCTACATTCCACATTTAGCCCTCATCTAAAAAAAGTGATTCATTTATATATGAATTACACATACACACATCCCTATTTATAGCATGTAGTGAAGTGAGTCACAGATTTTGCACCCACATTTACTTCTTCCTCACTCTTGTAGTTAATTCATTTTTGACTCTGACTTGTATTACTGAATGGGTATCTCCATAAATATTTCTTTTTCTAATGGTCACTGAAATCACTAGAATCAAAGATCACTTGTTCGAAATGATCCACATTTATCTGTGTACAACGTCTGCATTAAGTCAGGAACAGCAGCAAACCCACTGCAATTTCAGTGGTTTTACTGGAGAAGTTACAAAAGATGAAGGGCAAACCTTGGCAAAGCACAGAGAACATCAGACATACAATTTAAAGACATATATCTCTTGAAATGGGAAGTGAGTGCTTAACACCAGCAATGGATGTAGTTTAATTTAACTTGGTTTGAAAAGAAAACCTCAGCCCCCTTACCAAGAAAAAGGGGCTTGGGCATTAAACAGACTCTGTGGCACTCACCTGTTATAACCATTTAAAGAAAATGCACCCTGTGGAGATGCAGATGTGCTGCTCTTAAAGTAGTAAATACATCCCTCGTGAATAATCACAAATCTCAAAGGCCCTGAAAAAGACAAAAAGCAAGCAAAAAAATAAATCCAATGCAAGCCCATTTGTCAATTCTTTAAGAACCCTACCCAAGCAGGGAGGATTCAGCTCCTGTGTCAGTGCTTATGGAGCATGCGTCCCGGCTAAAACACAGCTAAAACCACACACATTGATGCTCACCCCAAACCACTACACTATTTCCGTCCTTCCCTTCATCTCAGGTACATAAAGCTGGCTATAAAAGTGGTTTTTTTTTTGTTGTTGTTTTATTTTTAAACAGTTAAGTGCCAACACTCTTTCTTCCTTTGATAAAGGCAATAAGAAAAATAATCTTGTTCTTAGTTGTATTGTTTCATTGTAAACAGGTATAGCAAATGAATAGCATATAAACAAACCCAAAGCCTTAAACTCTTTCCTGTAAATGGATTCACATTCCAGAAGCAATTACTGTTATTAAATACAGCCTAATCTTGGCAATAAGAAAGTTTCCACTTCACAGAAAGCAGTCTCCACTTCACAGAGAGTAGTGGGAGACAGGGATTTTTTTCTTTATTTTGTAACGCAACAGATCCGTTCCAGCTGGGGAAGCAGCTAAGCACTAATATCTTTCAGAAAAAAAAATATTTTAAATTGATGCATCTCTGCTCCTAAAGATGTTAGTTCTGTAGGCCATGACAGGAGATTTAACTGAACACAAGAATGTGAACCACAACACTTGTATTTAAGACTTGAGAACAATTAAAGCAAATACTTCAACACAAGCATTTTGTACAAATATTCCAGTAGAACTTCAGTCCAGTACAGGCAAAGGAAGTGAAGGAAGGGCTTTATTAAAGAGCCTGCTAACACAAAATACGCTCATGGCCCAAAAGGCAAGCACTTGAAACAATGACATTGAATTTAATTAACACCTTTTTCAACTTACACTTCAAGATCTGCAGCTGGGTGCCTCCCTTCTTGTGCAGATACCCTGCTTTGGTCACTCCTCCAGGCATCGTCAGGAGATTTTGGGCTCCAATTGCCTTCATTGGGACGGGCCAGACCTGCTCCTCCGAGGCCATCGTTCTGCAGTTCAGAATAATTAAAAGACTGTTTGAAAATTATATTCTGCTTTAAGAAGCGAGTACAGAGAAACACAGTTCGTTTCCTTAAACATGTTTTCCAAGTAACTAACATGGTTCAGCAGGCAAGTATGTAGCACAGACGGATGTTCATAGATTCCAGGAAGTTTGTGATGTATAAAAAACATGGTGCAGAAAGTCCCAATTTATTTTTGTACAGCTCAAAAGTGATTGACAGTTATCAAAACAATGGGAGGATACTCCACAAAGGCAACTTAAATATTTATATTAAAAACATAGCCCTGATCTTAGCATTGTGAGGCTTATCAGGTGACTGATAAGAAAGAAAATCAGTTTCTTCAACAAAATTATACGTCACACAATTTTCTGTATAATAAGAGAATCAATATTTGGGTATTTGGGTGCAATACCCACCAATAGTTACTGCTCATATTTGATGTTTTACTGTAAGTGAAAGCACATAGTACATAACCCTATCCTGGATGTCACATGTGGTGCAGTACACAGTGCAATTCAAGTTAACCCCAGGCTGCTGCGGGTTGCCATTGAATATACAGAAATTATTAATGTCACTTCACTAAGTATCTTTGTAATTACCACTCTACTATTTTATACATTACCAAAAAAATGAAGTGTCTTATGTAGCAATTTTATCTGTCTGATACATCTCTAAGAGAACTAACTTTCTTCAGCTGGCAGTCAGAGTATTTACAACTACATAGCCCTACCATATAGCACAGAAAAAAATAATAAGGTATGAAATGAACAGAAAGTTTGACCCATTCCACTGTCCTCAGGCCTATGGGTAGAGACCCCTGCCAGGCACAGGCAGCCTAACAAAGTGGCTCTGCAAATAAAACCATTAAGGCAGTTTCTGCTGATTGATGGTTTGCAGCCTTGCAGAAAGGCCAGCGTGATGGAAATAGGGGCTCATGCCACCAAGTCGCGCTCTGCAGATCCCTTCAAATCAGGGATGCGGAACAAAGTCCCGGATGAAGATTTTCCTTTTAAGAATGGACACATCCACATTCCAACATTTGAAATTAATTTAGGACTAAGTGATTTCAGTCTGTTTCTAATTATTTACAGGAAAAATACAGTGAAAGTGGAACCTTTCTTATTTAGCTCAAAATATTGATATTAACCCCCGTATTAGTCTCAATGCCACCAGAGAGCTTCAAGCTCAGTACAGGTCTTCAAATCTCATGGCCCAAGAAGACTCGAGCACCTACTCCTTAAAAAGGTACTATAATTCCAGGGATATTTCAGTCAAATACATACCAGAAAAGGCAGAGTTAAATGTCCTGGAACAGTTATCCAAAATATCCAGCATGCTGAAATTTCTGCCAAGCCAATGAAAAGCACTGGGCAACAAGGGCATCCCTGATAACCCAACCAAACCTCCCCAAGTAAATACTGAAAACAAACATTTGATTGCACCACGGTGGCCTTCTCTGTGTGAACACAGTCGTTAGACCAGTCACTAAAATGGGGCACTTGCTTCTTCTCCCAGAAAAGCCAGAACATCCTGGGGGTGGGGAGGGACAGCGAAGGAGAGGAACAGCCAGGTAGGGAATCCAGTCCCGCAATATGAGGACTATGATATAGCTCAGGAGGAAGATCAGCCGAGTATCAGGTTCCTGTTCCTCTACTCACAATCGTTTCCCCCTTTGACTTCCTACTATAAAAGAGTCCTGAAAACAGAGATCGAACCTCAGAAATTCCCCCTCCTAGTTGGCTGAATAAGAGGACCTCAGCCAAGTGTGCATTACACAGACAGGAACAACTTCATACACCAGACTTTCCAATGGATTTACAGGTTGCCCTGCCCATTTTCTGGATCTCACTGTGCTTCATCCCACTCCCAGTACCTGCAGGGTCCTCAAGCACTTTCTCCCCATCAGTTTTTCACTTTTCTAGACAGTGCCACGCCAGCCTGCAGGAGCACTAGGTGCCCCTCTGCATCACGTTACAGGGGCAGAGCTAGCAAAACAGTCTCACTGTGGGATCCTTATTGCAGGGGCTGAAAAAAAGGAAGGTAAAAAAGATGCTCTTATAGATGTTTTCAGACTGAAGATCCACTCTATGGTTGCATTTGGCTCCTTGAAACAGTTCTTCCCACTCCTCATATTCCTTTTCCCATTCTTGAAATCCACCTCATGAAGAACAGACCAAAACTGTCAGGCACATTTGATAGCAGGGTCTAAAGTCCCTGCACAGCCTGTTGGCTCTCTAAGCATTAAGGGAAGGGTATTTCCAGGCTGTGGCCCTTACATATTAGTTTGACACCACTCTGAGTGGTCAGCAGGCAAATTCAGAGCAAGGGCCACCAAGGGCCACCAGGGCCAGGCGATGCTCCTCCACGGGTGCATGCCCTGCTGCAAGCTGGTCACCAAGAAAACAGATGTGTCTTTTCAGATGAAACCGTCACCAAGTCCCAAATCCACTTTAAGGGGCTGCGACACCAACCTCCTTCCACACTGAAATGGGACAACATCTGGGCAACCTCAGAGCTGACAGCGAAGAGCCTTTTATCACTCTGCTTCCCACAGGATCATGGTGACTGTCTGATGGAGACGACAGGCTCTGGAGCACAGTAGGAGAAACATCGGCACTTCCCAGGCTTTGCCTCACCACCCAGCAGTGTTTTGAAAGGCAGAACAGCAGTTAGGCTGCTCTCCAGCAGGGCCATGTGCTTGTGTGAGCGCTGCTGCGTTGACCTCCCGCACGCAAAGGGAGCTGCCATGCTGGAAACCGAAGCACTGGGCAATGCTCAGTCAGTACAAGGGGTCTCGCGAATCTGCCTATCATCTGACTACACCTTTCCCAACCACTACCAAGATAAACTGCCCTTCATTTCGGGTAAAAACATAAAATATCTGTATTATGAACCTCACAGCAGCAGCGAGGAAGGTGCACGTACACACTTCATCTGTGAAGTAACTTTCAACTAATCCTCTCAGTCAACACATCTAAAATAGATGGATTTGAGTACGAGGCATAACTTGACAGGCTTAAAAAAAAATAAAACTAAAAAGTTCTGCCACACAAAATCTGGAACACATTACGGAAGAACACTTACCCCTCTTGGCTTTATGAGCTATTGGCGTTCAACCAAATTAAAGCAACTTCAGGCTGATTCAGCTAAGGATTGCATCCTGAAGGAGCCAGGAGCCCTCTGTTCTTGTTGAACCCAAGCAGAACATGTGGAGCTGATCACATCTGCCCCATCTTGCAGATCAGGCATGAAAACATAACTCTCCGAGGTTACAATTGACAAATGCTGTGTTAAAAGTCCCTCACTTGTCACAATAATATTGATGTTCTACCTTGGAGCCCAGCTTGGTCATGCTGGAAACAAACAAAAAACAGGCTCCAAAACTGCCTTACAAAAATCAAATGTGATCTGAATTCATCACAAGCATCTTGATATAAATTATGCCCTAAGACTTTCTAAACTCCGCAATCTCTCTAAATTCTCCTCTGAAAATAACACCTAGCAAAGCAAGGCGTTTGCTTCTGAATGTACACATAATTTGTGAAAATAAATGGAGCATTTCACATAGAGCCCCAGGAAAGACTCCAGTTTGTCTCCACAAGCGACTCACCCAAGAACGCAGCAGCATTTTGTGCTCAGTAGAACTGCAAGAGTTTCCCCCGGGCACTCTCAGCAAGCCCGAGCGAAAACGACTTCTCTCAATCAATCTACACACCTACCAGCTGTTCCAAAAACTCTTGTCCAATTCTGCAGAAGTTTCTGGTCTGCTCTCCATTTATTAAATATCTTCTGGCATTTCTGGAATGCTGTGTCGTATCCCCCCCACTTTGGGGGGGTTACACATCCCATTCCCTCACTCTGCTAAGAGCCTGTTGCTTTCCCAGAAGGATGAAGAGCAAAGCACAAACACCGGGAAGCCCAGCAAAGCCTAGAGCAGGAAGGGCCCTGAGAACTAAGCCTGACGAGCTGCGCAGTTTAACTTGCTTTTCTCCTCAGGCCAGCTACTCCAGCCAATGCTCCTCTCACCGATGCCCCGTACGGCAGCTCCCGCAGCAAACGCCAAGGTGAGGACTACCCGCCACAGACACGAGGTCCCGCTCGCCGCCTCAGCCCGCTCGAGGCCGAGGGGACCCGCGCTCACCTGGAGCGACACATGCTGCTCCTGGCGGCGGCCGGCGCGCGCCTCCGCAGGGCCATCAGGAGCCGGGCAGGCCTCCCCGCCGCGCGCGGGGCATCTCCGCGCCGCTGCCGCTCTGCGCCAGGCCCGGGGCGGCCGCGCGCGCGACGGGGCCGGCGGGAAGCCCAGCCCCGTGGGCCGGGGCCGGGTTTCCTCCCCGCTTCCTGCTCCCCGCGCGGTGCGGCCGGCCGCGCGTTTCCCAACCTCCCACCCAGGCGGCAGGCGGAACCGCCAGCGCTCGGTTCCCTCGCGCGGCCGCCCTGGCTGGGCAGGGGGTTTCCAAAGCCCTGGCTGCTCCTGAGGCGCTTCTCACGCTAACACGCTCCCACAGGAGAAAAAAACAATGCAAAACACATTAACAACACCGACAACAGCAGCAACACCGACACCAACAACAGCAGCAACAATGAGCCGCCCTGTTCCCCACAGGACTCCTGTTCCCCACAGGGCTCGGACACCGTGCCCGGAGGCCCTGAGGAGCAACATCATTTCAAGCTCATTTCATCTCCTTTCTGTGCCATAGCTAAAGCTCTTCTTTCTCTTTTCAGGCTTGGAAGGATTACGTAGCCTGAGCTCACTCCGCAGTGAGCACTGTGCACGCTTGACACTGTGCAAGCCCCAAGGGGCAACAAAATCCTAGCCCAAGGAGATCAAAAACAACTAAGTGCCCTGCAGGCAGCTGCCACCAGCGCCGGCGAAAGAAAGGCGCCGCTTGGCGCTTCCAGGAGTGTCTGGAATGAACCAACACCAAGGGCGAGAGAGCTCAGGTAAGGGAGAAAGCTACTGCATTTCTGAGCCATGGGCAAAACCGGTACAGGCGGACAGGCTGATCGGAGTGTACTCCACAGAGCTGGGAAATCCATATTCCAAAGTGGGAGGGAAGACATCTCTGCAGGACTTTTCATTTTGTGAAAGCAGAGAAGAAAACAAGATTTCACATACTAGTGCTATATAGAGAGCATAGAAAAGCTTATATGAGATTAGATCATAGAATCATAGAATCATAGAATGCCGAAGGTTGGAAGGGACCTCAGAGGTCATCGAGTCCAACCCCCCTGCTCACGCAGGGTCACCTAGAGCACGTGGCACAGGGCTGCATCCAAGCGGTTTTTAAAGATCTCCAAAGAAGGAGACTCCACAACCTCTCTGGGCAGCCTGTTCCAGTGCTTTGTCACTCTCACAGTGAAGAAATGCTTCCTTAAGTTCCTGTGGAACTTCCGATGCTTCAGTTTGAAGCCATTTCCTCTAGTCCTATCACTGTCCACCACTGAAAAGAGGCCGCCCCCTCCTCCTCACTGCCTCCCCTGAGGTATTTATACACGCTGATCAGGTCCCCCCTCAGCCTCCTCTTCTCCAGGCTGAACAGGCCCAGCTCTCTCAGCCTTTGCTCATAGGGCAGATGTTCCAGGCCCCTGATCATCCTGGTAGCCCTGCGCTGGACTCTCTCCAGCAGCTCCACATCCCTCTTGTACTGGGGAGCCCAGAACTGGACGCAGTACTCCAGATGTGGCCTCACCAGGGCTGAGTAGAGGGGGATGATCACTTCCCTCGACCTGCTGGAGACGCTTTTCTTAATGCACCCCAGGATCCCGTTGGCCTTCTTGGCCACCAGGGCACACTGCTGCCTCATGGTCAACTTGTCGTCCACCATGACACCCAGGTCCCTCTCTGCGGGACTGCTCTCCAGCAGGTCCACCCCTAATCTGTACTGGTGTCCAGGGTTATTCCTCCCCAAGTGCAGGACCCTGCACTTGCCCCTGTTGAACCTCATGAGGTTTCTCACCGCCCAGTCCTCCAGTCTGTCCAGGTCCCTCTGGATGGCAGCACAGCCCTCAGGGCTATCAGCTACTCCACCCAGCTTGGTATCGTCGGCAAACTTGCTGAGGGAGCACTCCAGCCCTTCATCCAGGTCGTTAATGAATAAGTTGAACAGGACCGGACCGAGAACTGACCCCTGGGGGACACCACTAAGTACAGGCCTCCAGCTTGACTCCGCACCATTGACAACCACTCTCTGCACCCTGCCATTGAGCCAATTCCTAATCCACCTCCCCGTCCACACATCTATCCCACACCTTTGGAGCTTGCCCAGGAGGATGCTGTGAGGGACAGTGTCAAAAGCCTTGCTCAATCCAGATAGACCACATCTACCGCTCTGCCCTCATCTATCCATCTATCTATTATATAGATATATAATATACATATATTATATATATGCTTTTACATATCGCGTAGAAAAGCAATTCTCTGTCTTCTTCACCCCCAGCACACCCACTGTGAGTCCTTCCATAACTATGGAGAGCAAGGGAAGGGCATATAGGAAGGGCATATAGGAAGGGCATATAGGAAGGGCCAGGACATTAGGCATCAGCTGTTAGCCCAGAGCAGCACCTCAGGATGAAACCCTGAAAGACACTAAAAAAGCATCAGTACTCAAAGGTCTCGGGGCTTCATTAACAGGCTTCCTACACAGGAAAGCTGTGGAAGGGGCTACAGCTCCACAGCTGTGAATTAAATCCAGCTGTTTATCCACTACAATATTAGTTCTTAATTGCAACTTCAAGCACTAAAGCACAATGCCTTAAAGCAATTTTTCCTTCCCGACAGTTCACCACAGACACAGGTGCTTCCAAGCCGAGGTGACCACCTCGGACAGCCTTCTTAGCAAGCAGCTGTGATCGCAACGCAGCCTTCGAGCGCCTGCAAGAGCGGAGAAAATGAGCAGTTCCTCTTTCCATTTCTAACACACCTACGTCGTAGTTTTCCCCACCAAGCCATGCAACTGCAGTTTGGTTGTGTTTCAGCTCCACGCTCATTTTATCCAGTACATGGTCTTGAATTGCTGCTTTTCCACTCTAATCTTTGCCACTCTCCTCTCCCTTTCTTCCCTTAGGCCCTCAGAAACACATAGGATTTTTCATTTCAAGTTCCAGGATCCCCTTTTCACTTTTCTGGTGATTTCCAACCCTGCCAAGACAATCACAGTAGGAGTCAGAACAAAGGACGTTTCACACAACAAACCTGCTGTTCCAGTGACAACAAAATAGGTTTATAAGGTTCACAATTTGGAAGAATAAAAATCCACCTTATTTTCTAGGCTGACCATTAGACAGAAAGGTTGTGTTTCAGAACCACAGACAGATGGAAGAGATGTGAAATCTTTATAGAGTTGATTAACTTGTCTGACACAGAAAGGAGAGAGAATTAAGTATATCCTTCTTCATAAAGGAAAAAAATAAATCTCTGCCACTGTTACAAACTCCTCTTGCTCCCTATCAAAAGCAGCCCTATTTATCTCAAGCTTACGGAACACAAGATTAAAACATTTAAAACATATCTCTAATACTACGCTATCAACGCTAGTATATATTCGTGAGCGTGGTTGTAAGGCAGCACCGAGAGCTTCCTCTCACTGACCAACTTACAGGAAACTGCAAGAATGGACCACGAGCAAAACCCGACCAAGAAGTTCTGCAACAGAGGGGCTGAAAAACTAAAGCAACAAGAAAATCTAAGTAACAAAATAAAACACTTTTCTTCAGTGACAGCAAGTCAGGTTTCACCCCAAGAAACATTTGAGGTCATGTACATGCTACTGTAGTCTTTTACAGAAATCTATATAGCCATAAAATGTGGTAAAATTTTGTTAAAATTCTACAGGCTCTGATGGGCTTGAACCAGAAATAGACTGACTCTTAGTGTTTTACTAGTTCTAGCAAGGCTGTTTCATACCATGCTTGTAGATCACGGCAAACACATCCAGGTTATTGAGGAGTTACGGATCTGCCTAGAGCACAATCTGCAAGGGCAGATCCCAGAGGGGAAAATTCACATTACTCTATTTCTACCCTACTGCTGCTAAGCTATGAGTATCCACAGTCACATTGCTGACTTGGGGCTTCAGAAGAGGCAGCCTAATTTGGCTGCTTAATTTGGCACTAATCTGCCAAAAATACGCCATACTTAAGAGAAAGCGTATCCATTTAAAACAAATCTCTAATTTTATTTTGGCTGTTTCCCCAAGCAACTTGACACAGATACTACTAGATGATGCACTGACGCTGACTTTGGGATATATCTCATGTCATTTACGGCCCTGGTGTCTCTAGACCAAAGCACCACCCCAAAGTACTTGCTGTACATGCAGAGCCTGTAAAAAAGAGGATTAGGTTCCACCACTGGAAGAGAACTGTCTGCAAACTCTCAGGATAACATTACCATTTAACAGATTCTCTTGTAACAACCCACCCTGAAAAATAACCTCAGACATCACACTGACATAAATAAGGTTTGCATTAAAATCAGTCAAGTTATCCGAGTATAAATCTCTTGCTGGCTCTTTTCAGTAGCTCTCTTCTAGTTAACTTTCCAGGGACTTTTACTGAACCAAAAGGCCCCTCAAAACCTATTCCAGATGCATGTACCTCATGCTTGGGGGCAAGGTTAACAGTATATTTTGTGTGTCCTCCATTGCAAATCCAGGAGTCCATAAGCCCACAAAAAAACAAATCCCTCTTTGGTGCATACAGTTCCACCCATAGTACCTCATTACTTAAAGAAAGATTAAATTAATCACAAGATTTCAAACCTTTCAAAGCCAAACTTGCTGAAAACAAGTTTTTAAAGGTGGAAGGCAAGTTCCTGAAGATTTTTGCTGCATGCTTATCATATTTCTTAAAATAAACTTGAAGACAAGTTATCAAGATAAGACTTCCACACTCCTTTCGCATTCAAACCAGATGGACAAGTTCTTTGTTCCCTTCTCCACAAGAACCTTACATATGGGAATGTGTTAAGTAGCCTGCCAAGTAAATACTTCCATGATTCTTCCAAGTGCTGTCTTTCCCAAGTGTTTGCAGCAAAAACCTGAACAAGAACATAGTCAAACACCACGTAAGTACAGCAGTACGAGGGTGATTGCCAAGGTCCTGCTCCTGCACCCAGCTGCAAAGGGAGTTTCCACAAAACATATGCAGTCATTCAAAGCAGGAGTTTCCACGGATACTTAGTGCCCTGGCAGAATTTTTTCTCTCCGAGATAACAGAGCTGAAAACCTCATTGCTAGGTTTGTCTGTGGAGAATTGCATGCAGATGTATCACCCATGTACTTGATAAGCCATGATTTTTGAACTTGGACTGCAAACAAGTTCTGCTTACATGTGAAAACATCTTTCAGTATTTAAGCTAGTGACTATTGAGCCTTAGTAAGCAGAACACATAGCATAGACCTTTAAAAGTTTATTGGGTCACAGGGAGAGTCAAGTATTTGCTGCTGCTATAGAGTAAATCCGATCCATAAATTTAACTAGAAATATCACTATAGAGAGCTAATCCGATGCTGGGAAATGCTTTTTGTTCTCCTCTTTTCTTCAGGTGTTATTGAAATCAATCTGTAGACTATCAGGAGCCCTGAGAGGAGGTCGGGAATGTGGCCCACCTTAGGGGTTACACTCGCGTTCACCATTTCCCACTATGTTGATGCATTTTGGAAGACAGACAGACAACACTCTCCCTTTCATTATAGTCTGGGCTTCTGCAAGCTTTACACAGAACTTAGGTCCGGGACCATCTAGCCAGTTAAATGGAGTATTTCACCTGTCTATGTATTCATATAGGTAAGCTAAGAGCTCAGGCAGCTTTTGGCCCCGTCACCTCAGGCGGTCGAGTCCCTCTCCTGGCGGCGCTCGGCTCTACAGGCAGATTCACTCCTGCCTGGGAAAACCAGATGAGACAACAGCTTCTGTCGTGGTTTTGCTTGTAAAGCTGCTGCGTGACACGGCTCAGACAAAAGCACAAGTGCAAGGCCTCCTGCTCTGCGTTTCACCGCTGTATGACACAGCGGAGGCGCTAGTTTTCACCCAACGATGCAGTGGAGCATCTCAGAGATGGCTCTTCTCCTAAGTGGAAACTCTGACTAGGAACTAGAAGCTAAAACCAAGTTACACTTTTATGGTTATTAGCTTATAGAATTAGAAATGCTGACCAGCCTGTGCTGCGAATGGACAGTCTCCATCTCCAGCAGCTTTTAAGCCTAGGTAGAGAACAAGAAGAAAATACTTGCTAAAAGCAAGTTAAAGTATGAAGATAAGTACTGTGTACAACGCCTCACATGAGCAAAAAGATGTACAAGAAACCCTAAATTTCTTGATTCTGATTTCAATTATCATTCCCTTTTAAATCACAACATGAATCCCTCTAAAGGATGTCATAAGCCTCAACAATTTGGCTACCCCCAACTCTAACCACCCAAAGAGCTAAAACAAAGGACTTGAAACAACCGAAATTTAAGATCATAGTTCATCACCTAGGTATATACTTAAAAGAAACCACTCATCCAAAAGAAAAATCTTTCTAAGCTCATTTTTAGTTTCTGCAAAAGCAAAAGTTCACCTGCATCCATCAGATCACATGCAGCTGGGATTTTGGAAATAGATTTATTTTAAATTGAAAGAAATTTAAAGTAGAGCTGTCCCAAGAACGCAGCACTGATGATAATTTTCACTTGAACAGTATTAGGGACAGGAGTCCTTTTGTATCACTTCAAATAGTTCTATGGAGGTGCAGTCACACACAGTGGCCCTTCTTTCATGCGACAGTTCAGACCTCATCGTTTTAAATTGTCGTGGGGAGGATCTTTTATTAAATTCACTCATTTCAGAAAACGACTGATGACTTTCTATACCCCTTAATCTTGTTTAAATGAACTCCAAGGGCAGGGATCAGCACAACACTGACCTCCTTCACTGAAGTTACAGATGCACAGAGCTCTTGCAGGTCTGTTTGCAAGCACAGAAGACACTCATACGAAATGCTTTATAAGATATGTAAAACATTTTATTTTACAACACACCATAGCTTTTTCTAATCCAATATATTATTGGTACAGTGCCAAAAACTTTGCAGAAAGTTCTAGTACCAGATACTACAAAATTCAAATTATAAAAGTAACATACAAACACATGACAGTAAGTTAAGCCTAGGAGCTTAAATAAAAATTCCATCTTGACCTGAAAAAAAAAAGATACTCCAGGAAGTCAAAAATACAGTGGTGATTATTTGTTTGCTTTTCCACTACTTCTGAGGGATTCATAAAGAAACCCACACAGTGCATCTAGCCGAGAGCACAACATGCAACACCAAAAACCAAAACAAACCAGCAAAACACCACCAAAAAATAACTGGAATAAAGAAGCCTGTCTCAGACTCCAAAGCCTCCAGGACTTCAAACGAAACCAGTAAGGCCCTGAGCTGCAAATTCTCAAAGCCTGGCAAAATCTTCTCCATTTATGCTGTTCCTGCGCTCCTCAGCGGGCATTCGGGTGGATGTGACCCCACACGGCCATTCCTATATCCCCGCTGTAAATCACGGCACTCGCTTTTAAAGTTGTTCCCATTTTCTTCCCACTGACTTTCCTGCGGTAAAAGGGGAGGTAGGGACTTAATCCCAGTCGAAGCTCCATCCTAGCAGAAGCCTGGGATTTCTGCAGAACTCCACAGCCTAGCCAGGCTAACACAATGCTGCGAAACATCTTCAAATTAAGAGACGGACCATTAAGATCCCATTACTTAAGACCATTAAAATTCCTTCTTAAGCACCTAATAACATTGTCTATTCTTTCCATTCTCACGGCAACATCAAGACTGGTCCATGGACCATCCAACCTCAGGAAGCTGCTTACGGAAAGGAGCTGCAAATCCCCTTGCAGGGATAAACTGGTTATGGTAGGAAGGCTCCCAAAACCCCTGGGGAGCCTGAGCAGCTCTTCCATTTCCAACCTCTGCTACTCCATACAATTCCCACTGAAACTTGTGGGAATAATGGCTCCAGCAGGAGCTTTTACAGCATTTACACAGTCTTGTTTCTGTGCACAGCCCAGATATTCTTCAAGACATTACAGGTACGAGTCACTTGCTGTCCACAATGAGGGGCTCATGCTGGATCTCACTTGCACAAAAGAAATTCAGGAATTTAGGTCAATGGAATTAGTCTTATTTGAACCTAACTAATCAAACTTGACATTGTGCAGTAAATACAGTGACAGTTTCCCTAGATCCAAGCCAACAACAGACCACACATATTACAGATGCATCGATTCAGCTGTACGTGTTCCTGGCCCCACAAATAAAGGGTGGCCTGCAGAGACTGAGCTTTAAGGGAAAAAAGGGCTGTTTCGGGACTCTTAAAATGTAAAGATATTTCTGAAATTTTATACAGTATTTGAAACAGCATAGACTGATACGCTTAATGTTAACAAACTGCATTTATTTACTACTTCAAAGCACAGATGTATTGTAAGTCTTCTGGGCCACATCTACCTTCATGAAAGGGGGTCTCAGTGTTGTAATTGTGCTAGAAAATGCTCTTAAGACCGAGTTAGAAAAACAGAAAATTCCTCCCTTGCCTCCAAAAGAGACAGTCTTTCAGAGCACTCCAGTTGCTCAATATTAAGCAGTAGGACACAATTTTACAGGAGTTTCCCCAGCTTTATAACATGGTTCATTTTCAATTTTTTTCATCTCCAGCAGATCAAAAGTTACCATCCCAATACTCTGCATTCTACATCTGCAAAATGTTGTCTACAGACCACTGACATCATTACATATATTCTTCTGTATTAAAAGGAACATTTCTAAAGTATTTTAAATGTAGTATTGCCACAGATTATTGAAGGTTAAGATACAATTGCAAAAGCACATACAGTTCATATGAATAATGATGGAAATACATCAGAGACACTAATCTTATTGCTCCCAAGAAGAATCTGAAAAAAACAGCTTTTTTTTTTGCTTGAAACTGCAAACTTTGCTCCATTTACCTAAGTTATACTCTGTATATGTCTGTGCACATTTATGTGTATAGATATGATGCAGGGGTGTTATGCTATACAGATGATGCACACGTATAAAAAACATTTTTTGCAAAGAACCATTTAACAAAAAGGTAGCAAACATTACAATGTGCTATTTTGCTACAGTTTTTAATGATGTTGTCACAGTCTTTTAATTCACAGGCTAGCAGATCATCAGCAATTAACACCATTTTCCCTAATCCCTTACCACCTGCCAACCCCATTTTGCTGGGGATCTGCATGTCACCCGGGTGGCACAGGGAGCACTGCAGCACCCTGCCCTTCCAATAAGGCACCTTTACAAGCCCAGCAAGCCCTTGGCTCCTGCAGAGTGCGGGAATCCCAGCACGAGGCAGCTCCTGAGGAGCAGGGAAGGCGCAGGCAGGGGCAGGACCGGCGGCCTCGCGCTGCAGGAGGTGGGTGCTCTGCACAGCAGGCACGGCGCCAGCGCTACCGGCATCGCGCCCATAGCGCTGAGAACTGGGAGTATCTGCAAACGTGGTATCTGCCATGCGGACAGCATTGCTGCCGTTGTTGTCAGAAGGTTTATCTGCGCCTCAAAATCAGGGATGCAAGACTCAAATTCACCCATTCTTCATGTAACACCTCAGCTTGTCACCTCAGACACTTCCATTTAGGCTTCCCGAATGTGGCATCTTCACAGCAGCTGTGACGTCTGCTCAGGGACAGATGTAAGGGCTTCTGGCCCTCAGAAAGAAAAAACTCACTGAAAGCTTTGAGGAAAGAACAACTGCACTGCAAGTTATTCCCATGGCAGCATCCCAAAAGTGCAATGATTTCCTCCAAGTGGCTACAGGATAGTTGAGCTATCACCTCTCTTCCCTTGAGAGCACATTTAAGGTATTTTCCCTTTCCCTCCTACACTGCAGTTAGGCAACAAGTGTTTATGAAGTGTAACCAGAGGTCTGAAGGTCACACTTAGCTTATTCCTGAGCAAGGCTTATGGATGAGGGGCTGGGGTTTGCCCACTTTGGGAGCAATGGGGCTCCTCCTGCACAACAGCTCCCCAAGTCTCTATACAACAAACCCATTCCACTCAGAAAAGTGTACTTAAAATTGCACAAGGCTTTGGAAACACCTACTGGGAATGATACTGAGCACTGATTCACTGAAAAGCTCCGTGGAAGGCCTGAATGTTGAAACTTGGCTGATAAAAGCCAGGCCTGTGCTCAGCTGCTGTGCAAGCCTGGTCATTCCTGCTCCACACACAGCTCCAACCACCTTGTTTGGAGTATTCAAGTTTACCAGGAAGGATATGCCTTGATTTAACTAATTAAAGGTCCTATTAACAGAGGAAGAGGATTACAGACTGACAGTCTGGGCTTCTCTGTGCTAAGTTTCTCTCTAGATCATTATCTGAGCATAAAGTGTAAAAAAAAAAAATGTATTGTCTTAGGAACATAGAAAAGTAGTGAGAACAAGAAGGTGACAACTGGCTCTTCAACAAACATGTACCTTGGGAAGACAGTTTTAACAGTCCAAGAGAGAGTCAGAAGCAGTGTTAGACACACAGCTTTGGTCAGAAAGGTGGGTGCTAACTCTGTGCAGAGGCATGAGGAGGGCAGGCACCGAGAGGCAGCGCTCAGCTGCAGCCTAGAGCAGCTCTGCAAGAGGCGCCTGTCGCAGCCGTGTAGCGTGGTTGTGCAGGGCGGTTGTACTGGTGGTCGTGTAGGAAGGGGAACTAAATACACTCCGAGGTGGAATTCATTAGGATAGGAGGCTTAAACCAAAAGTTCTTATTTCACAGAAGATTCCTAACTATCTTAGAAAACAAAGATGACCCTGTATACTCACATCATTGTGTTTAAAAATGTGAGAAAACTTTTGAAGTAATTTTAAAGAATAAAACATTAGATTAAGGTTGATTTCAAAGGAATTTTAACTTGTAATAAGATTTACGGGTAAAAAAAATGGAAGGAACATTGTAGATCAAAACTAGTTTCTTCTTCCATAGGCTCATCATGGTACAACCCTCAAAACACAGTTCACAAACTTCTAGCTCAAAATATATATATTTTTCCCCACTCAATAGACTACCATTTAATAGGAACATATGCAAATATTCATCTAAAATTACAGTTTCCAGAATGATGATTAATTTCTATCACTACAGTAGCTGAAGTTAAAAATAGAACGGGGAAACAGAGCTTCCTACCAAACCACTATGTTTTTTCTGGTCTTACCAGTCATATTTCACCAGACAACAGTGAGGTGTTCACAACAACCCGCTTCCGGCACGCTCCTTCCTTTTTGTCACTGAGCAGCTACTATGTGAAAAATAAAAGTGAGAAACATTTTTTTTTCAATATATATGCTTGTTTTTTATTTACTTATTTTTATTTTTCCTTTTACTCTTACTAGAATCTGCTGTGGGATCTAAGGTGCTGCCCTGAAGCACTGTGTAAGGAAGAAAAGAGACATCTCTGTGCCAGATTCCAGCACAATAAAGTGTCCTGTTCCTGGAGGGCAAAAAGCTCAATTGGCTGGATAAGAATTGAACATGAAAATGGAGACTCCTGTGCTAGATAAGAGTGACCTCCTCCAGTGGGTCTCACTTGGTCTGTATATCTCTCAATGCAAAATGCAATGCTAATGCAGGATGAAGCTTCAGAGATATTTCATGCCACTGCAATTTAAAAATAATTAGAACTGAGTCTTGCTCTTAACTCCTGTTTAAAGATTAAATCATTAAATTACAGCACAGGTTCCTCTAAATAGGAAGAGTGGAAGCTAAACTACACTGTGACCCTGTTTCCACCTGCTAAAGCGGAGTAATACCCCAAGATACAGTTCAGCCGTCGAGCTCAGATGGGCCAAGTTGAACACTCTAAAGGCGCATTTGCACTGGGATTAACAGCAGAGTTCAGGCCATGAGAGCCCAAGCTAAATTCACATTATGTTCCTACTTGAGAGAAATCCCAGAGAGCATCACCCCACATATTTTATTTCATTTTTGGTCATACAAATATCAGTCCTTATATACTAATACAGGAACCACAGATCTTCCTACTTCCTCTCCCCTCTCAATTTGGCTCTGCCTCAAACTCCCGAAAAATCTTTTGCTTCTAGTCATGTCTCTCTTACGTGAAAACCACCCTTCACGACAAGCCTTGAAGCACAGTTCTCATCACCTCTCCTTACAGGTAAAACTCTAAGCAAAGATCTTGGGGGCAGCAGCAGATCGGACACACATCCTGGTGCCACAGGACTCGCCCACCCTTTTCTTTCCAAGCACCGTCAGCATCAAGAATGAGGAAAATGATTCAAACTCCAAAACACAAGTCATTTCTCTGCAGCATGTCCAGACTAATCACTTAGCTGGAAGTTGGTGATCCGTGTTTGGACAGGCTGTTGGAAAAGTACAGCCTAGTTGTAAGACAAGGCATAAGCTGTGCCAAAAGCAGAGATCCTGACACCAAAATCTGGGAGCAGAGCAATCAGACTAGATGATCCCTACAGGTCCCTTCCGATCTCATCCACTCTGTGATTCCATGATTTCTGCTATGGATATCTTTAATCCATATCTTTAATCCAGAGCTATTCTGCTCTGTGTGAGCAGTTACTCTCTAGAAGACAGCGCTATTCTTTCCACTCCAAGCTGTACTGCAGTTGACACCCGGTGTTTGACTCCTAGTGAATATTACACTCAAATGCAGCAACAACACGAGCAAAGGGGAAAGCAAAAGAAAAATCCCCCCAACCCTGTCACGCAGCAGCTCTCGAGGAAGCAGCAGGGCTGTTATCGGATGGGGGAGCTGGGGGAAGGGAAGGGGAACAACCCAACAAAATGCAGCGTGGAGTGGAGACAGCTCCAACCGTCCTCTCCTACGCTCAGCAAGAGAGGGGCTTTATATATAAAATATATATATATATTAGAGTTGATATTTTTGCCAAACTGTTTCTTCCATATGTGTTCTGATGGAAATTGCTTTTTTTTTCATATTTCAATGAAAATGAATGAAAGGTTCCCCATTTTAAGAGTCTTTACAGGCAAGTTCATGATTAAGAGCATAAATCCACGTTTCTCCTAGCATCCTCCCTTAAGGCAGAGATGGAAGAACAATGAAGCAGAAGCTTCTGTTAGATACAGTCCACTAACTTTCATAGTTTGGGTTTGTTGTGTGTGTGTGTGAATATATATATACTGTGATGTACACTGTACAATTGCTATAAGCTCAATGACAATCTGGTGGCACAGACCATCATCAAGCTTTTGTAAAGCGATCTCAAGACCACGTTCAGATAGGATTTTCCAGGTGTTCTATTTGGAAGGAGTAAAAGCCATTTCCATAACGTAAAAGTCTCTTTAGACACCTAAATCCCTTTGGAGATCTGACAAAAAGTGTGCCTCAGTTCAAAAGTACCTACTGTCCTATTAGGCCAGAAGAAGTCCTGATCACGCAAGATTAATGACACATGGCTTGTCAGTCAACGCTGTAACTTATTAAAATCCCAGAACGCTCTAACAACAGCGGTTTAACAGCAGCAAGTTCCCAATGCAATAAAGATGGATGGAACAGGAGTCTCCCGGCCTTCTTGGAGGCTGTTAGAGCCTTTCCTATAAGCAAGGGCATAGGAAGGTCTGCTCTCCCTGCTCTCCCTACCTGTGAGGAGCTGCAGATCACAGAAGATGAATCCAGCAATGATGTTCAGCGAGCAGCTACTCCTAAACGCAGCCACAGAAGTACCTATTCCAGCCAATAGCTCAGCTCAGCTCTTTACTGCAGCTTTAGCCGACAGACCTAGCATGTCTATTTTCTCTGAAGCAAAGAATTGCCAGTACTTTCTTAGGGAAAAACACCAGCACTCTAGACTCAGCTCATGCCTGATGATATCAAAGTGTCCTATGACAGGGGAGGAACCACACAACAGGAATCCTTACAGTACGAGTCCAAGCTATTCTCATCTCTGGTCCTCAAAACAAGTTTTGGAGGAGATGAATACAAGAGTTTTCCCAAGAGCATGTTTGGATTTCTGAATGGGAAAATGTTCTATCCTGTGACTATTCTGCACTGTACATCATATTTTTTTGTCATAGATTTATAGATGCACAAGCACTACAATGATCCCATGAAAGACCTGAGAATCATCTCACTCCTGTGAGGCGGCAAACATACAAATAACTGAAATAATCTATTTATCAGTGTGTCTGTTCTTATATAAGCTGAGCTATAGGGAGAATAACAGTCTCTTTTTCATAGGAAGCCACATCTCTGCATTCTCCTCTCGTTATTACTTTGTCCCTTGCTCAGGGAAAAACACTTTGCAAATTCCTGCATGCATTAAATGAAACCTGCACCGTTCAACGCCATCTCTTTTAAGAAAGGAAGGAGAACTTTCACAGAGGGAGCTTATGGAGAAGACAGCGTTTTTTTGTGGTATTGTTTTCATCTAGTTCTGGTAGCTGCAGAGGCAGTGAAAAAACCCTCATTCAGGCGTTGGAGAAATGCCGTGGAGACACATCGGGCCCAGAAGCACCAGGTGCTGAGAGTTCAGTTACTTGATGGAGTCTAGTCACCTAAAGCAAGCAGTCCGACGATGCACACGCTGGTAACATGTGGTACCAATCCCTGAAGTTTTATACACCTGATGCATGGTGTAGCAAGGACACAACCACCTCCAAACAAAAAGACAACAAACTCCCCCTCGGCCACACACCAAGACTTCAGTGTCTTCCCCCCCTTTCTCGACACGAGGCACAAGGTGCAACTTGTCTAGATGCTCTGGTCTCAGATGCGGGGAAGGTGCTCTTACTAATAAGAGCCTGTGATGGTCACATGTAATCATTGCAGGAAACAGAAACCACAGATGTGCATATGGAAATTGGACGACATGCACACCTTATTTAGATTCGTCTTTACGAAAATATATAATCTCTCAAACCACCTCAGAAGGTTTTGTTGAAGTCCCCCTATGATAACCAGGCTCCCAGCCCCTGCCCAGAGAGCATTCGCTCCACTGCAAGCCCAAAAGCAAACGTGAAGCACTCTCCTCTGAAACACCTTCATGGAACCAGTCTACAAAATGTAATAAATCCACCCAAGAATATTTAGCTACATAAGACAGAAGTAGCAGCCAGGGAGGTTTTTTGGGCAGTTTTCTCTCCTCTTTCAGCAATCTGGAAACATGCACCCCAGCCAGAGGGGCCGGCAAGGTGTCTCCCAGCCTTTTAAGCCTTAACAGTTTCCACCTTAGTCATTTGACGTTGCTGCATTAAAGACCTCTACAAGACTCTATCAGCAGACTAAACGCGCTGAATCAACCAATACTTGCAAATCTAACCCAAACCAACTCACTCCCAAAGCCTTCCGCTAACTGCTATAAGGCTTCATGGTTGTTCACGATCAATTCTCCTTGGGTGCAGCTCCCTACAAGGACGGGCAATAAGCAGAGATCCTGATCCTAAAAGAACACAGGCGAACGCTTTTACAAGTATTGGGGTTATTTACATCTGCAAGTGCTTTCAAGAGCAGGGCTTAAGCCAGCAGCAATTAACTGACATGATATTGCAGGGCTGCACATTCCAAACTTATGAAACTGCTGGATACTCTGACAAAAGAGTAACCCAGTGCCTAACATCTCATGTCAGACAAAATGAAAGATATGCCAACACCAAGACTATATGGTCAAGTTAAAACTCATACCTATTCCCCAACCTTAATGCATTGCAAGAACTGATGATCTAAGAGCAATAGGTTGAAAAGCAAACAAGGCGACCAAGAAGTTTTATGGATATCAAAACCACTTTTCCTGCAAGTAAAGTGACACACGCACATGAGCTTTAGTCTGAACTTGGCTTTTCTTGTTTGTGTTTCAACCTTTAGTCAAGCAACTTAACAGCTCTGGTGTGTTTCCATTTCCATTCAGTACGCATCAACCAAAGTAACTGCCGTGCTTGGTTTTCCACCAAAGGAGAATACTGCTTGTCCTCTGATGTGTATTTTATGTAAATATATACAAAATGAGGAGCTTTTGCTTACAATTTTAATTCATAGGTTAACTTTAAGTTTTTTAACAAGGTTAGATTCCATGTCTGGCCTTAAAAGGCAGATATTTGTCTCCTTGTGGGAACTTACAGATCTATGATAAAATGATTAGACTGGTCTCAAACACAGCAATTCTCACCTAGACAGACCTGCCCATTGTGCCTGCAACTTTATCTTTTCTTACTGATGAGAAAAAAAACTTCAAAAATCTTTCCCAGAACTAATTTCTCTGCATTCACTTCCTTTACAATTTCCAAAAAAGCTCTTTATTTTTTTGGCCCTTCTGTCATGAAGCTTGTCATGCTTTGTGGAGAAGTTTATGGAGCGCTGTGAGATTTTAAAACAAAAAACATGCAAACAGGAAAGAGCATTTAAACCCACCACTAAGCTGACCCAGTTGTGACTCTTCAGCGATGGAATATTGGCAAGAGGCTCCTACTAATCAGATCTCTTGCAACAGCAACATGGCGCCAGAATACAGCAACGAGAAGGGAAAGAAACATGTGTTACATGTTAAAGAAAAACATCAAGTTAGCTAACCCAGTATCCGAACAAATCAAAGTGCAGAGGCTCCAGCTACGCATCTCCTGTAAAAACGAGATTAAAAGTAACAGAAAAGGCATATAGCTCAGACATATATTTAATTCAGATCCACATCCTCAGTGCCATAAAACGCTAAGGGCAGAATGAAGCTGCTTTTGAATGAATGCAATTGCAAGCACCCGAAAGGCTTTTGGATTTTGGTTTTTATATGAATTGGCCGCTCGCAGTCGGAACGCCAGCGGCTCCACGTAACCGGTTTCACACTGGAAACGCATCCCACACACCAGTCTCTAAGTCACTACCAGCTTGCAACAGCCTTCCTTAAACCATTCCTTAGTGATTTGAGTAGTATAGATCCATAATGTGGACAGAGGCCAGTGTGCACCACGCAGGGGCTTCCTTGGGGGCTTCCGAGTCGGGAACGGCTTGGGGAAGCTGCTGCCTCTACACAAAACGCTATTTTAGGCGCGTTTTCCCTCCCCTGTCCGTCTTTAGCAAGCCCGCCCTGGAGCCCAGGGCTTACTCGACCTCCGGGCCGGCAGTCCCGGCATCGGGAGGCCACGGCGCCGCTCCCGCCCTGCCCAGGGGGCTCGGAGCTTCCGCGCGCTCTTCCCTCCCGGCCCTGCCCGGCCCGGCCATGCGGGGCTCCCGCCGCCGCCCCGGCGCTTCCCGCGCGGCACCTGCGCCGAGGCGAGCGCGAGTCCTCGCTGGACAGGACTGGACTGGACAGGACAGCGCCGCCCGCGCGGCCGCTCCGGCCGCCGCCCACTCACCGCGCTGCGCGGGTCCGTGTCCGGGTCCCGCCGCGGCTCCACGGCGAGGCCTCCCGGCGCCGCCACCCGCCGCGGCCGCGCCGAGCGCGAAGCGAGAGCCCCGCGCCCGCCCCTTCCTTCACCTGCCGCCGCCGGCCCCGCCTCCCGCCCGCCGCCGCCTGCCGGAGCCGCCGGCCCGGACACCGGGCACCGGCACCGGGCACTGCGCACCAGGCACCGGCCTGGAGGCCGCGCGGAGCGGGGGCCTCGCCTGGCGTCCAGGCAGCCCGGGGCCGGTACCGTGGGGCAGCCAACTGGGCTGTCAACTGGTGCAGCGGATTGGCCAACTGGTACTGCGGGGTGATCAACCAGTACCTCAAGATGGTCAACCAGTACCATGGGGCGGTCAACTGGTACCACAGGGCAGCCAACTGGGTGGTCAACTGGTACTGCAGGGTGGCCAAGTGGTACTGCAGGGTGATCAACTGGTACCTCAAGATGGTCAACCAGTACCATGGGGCGGTCAACTGGTACCACAGGGCAGCCAACTGGGTGGTCAACTGGTACTGCAGGGTGGCCAAGTGGTACTGCAGGATGATCAACTGGTACCTCAAGGTGGTCAGCTAGTACTATGGGGTGGTCAACTGGTACCATGGGGCAGTCAACCAGTACTGAGGGGTGGTCAGCTGGTATCTTGGGGTGGTCAACCAGGTGGTCAACTGGTACTGCAGGGCAGTCAACCAGTACTGCAGGGTAGTCAACCGGTACCGCAGGGTGGCCAGTATCGCTGCTTGCTCAGAGGTGTCCGACACACAGACTGAAAGGTGCCTGTGAAAGGTGCCTTTTAAGAGTTGATTAAAAGCTCACTTCATTCCACTGTGCTAAACTTAAGACATAATAATCTACCCTCATCCCTTGCCCCTCAAAACAAGTTCAGCAGCTTAGAGTTCATCTTTTCTCTTCCTGTAAAAACAAGCTATACAAAGCAATACCACTCCATTTACATTATTTTTAACAAGAACATAACTGGAAAAGGGCCCTTGCCAAGGCAATGCTGCTTGCTTGCAATATCCATCTCCACACAGGTCTGCAGATGCTTTTGCTGATTACTCAGCTAATATTTCATTCTATTTGAAAGCCTTCACCCTTTGCAATGGTTTCTGTGGTCAGCACGTCAGTGCAGTGCTTCCTATGAAGGCCATTTGTCAGTATAAGCACAACAGAGCCAAAACGTGCTCCAAAATCATCTCCGCTGCATCCAGCACCAGCGCTGACCCTGGGCTGGGCTTTCCCCTGCGCAAAGGCTGCCAGCTGTGCACAGCTGGGAGCAGGTTGTATAATAAGTTGGTCTGGTTTGAAGGTGGAAAGCTGGAAAGCTGCTGGCACTCGCGCTGACCTCGCGCATGGAAATTACAGCATTTACTTCATGTCCAACAATCCAGAACGTTCAGCCTCCAGAGGAGAAAGATGAGTGCACTGAAAACGTTAAACCAAAGCAGGTGGGGGGAACCTTCAGTCTGTTGGCTGAGGATGTCCTCTGACTTCATTTTATATGCAACAGCCCACGATTAAAGCCAGAGCATATGTTATTACTGGACAGCAGAGCATGTCAACGTGTGGTCTGCGAAACTTGTGGGAAAGGCACATTTGGTCCTTAGCAAGAAACAGTGTGCCCTGCTCCCAAAATACACACTTTATACAAGCTGTACTTCCGGGTAACGGGAAAGTAAGGCATATTTTTAGCTGTAAGAATATAGCATTTTCTGATAGCAAGTTGCTTTTCCTCCCTCCTGTCTTGCATCCATGCAACAATTTTCTTTCGTTCATGCCAGGCCTTCCCATCCCGTGACCATTGGTCATGTCCTATGGGGCCGAGGTCCTTTGCTGCCTCCTTGCTATTTTCCCTAGTGTCGCTACCCTGGAAGACACCCCTGGACTCATGCACCGGCTGCATCTCATCCTACACTTTTATGAAGAGCATAACCAGGATGCTCCCATCTACTCACTAGAAGGTGGAACCAGAACCTCGCTGCTTCAGGGAACTTCAGAATTCATGGTTTAATGTTATCCACAGCAGTTTTATAGGTTGTGCATCTTAGTAGTTCCTTGAGCCCTTTGATGTGTCTCGTCTGAATTGAGTTTGTTCTCTTGTACCTAAAGGTACAGAGGTTTCTGCACTCGCACTCCTTCCAGCTGGGAGTACTGCCATACTCACCCGCTCCTCCTGGAAACTCTGTGCCCACGACCTCGTAGCATCCCAGCTGCAGAATGCCAGCAAAATATTTTGAATTGTATTCTCTCCTGTGCTAGGGAAACATCCTGGCTTTATCAGTAAATCCGAGCACTTTTACTTCTAAAGTCACAAATGAAAACAAATATTCTGTTTAACCTATTAGCAGTTCTCTGTATTTGTCCCAAGATAAATGCTTGAATAACTGCATTAACAATTTCCGGCCACTCTGATCCTTCCTTTTTTCACAGTAGCTATCACTGGTTTTGCTCTAACCAATTTTTTACCAACATTACATCCCCATCTAATTCATAGGGCACTTTATCTTTTTTTTTTTTTTTTTCTTAATCAAGATGGATTATAATGTTGCTTTTAACTAAAAAAGAATTTTTTTTTTGTCAGAGAAAGTTGTCAGCTTAGTCTGTCATGGTCTACATCTGGGGGAAAGAAGCTGCACTTTATTCCATTTACCTCTATATCTTTGATTACTTTTTTTTCTTTAGAATTTGCATATAACTGAAATCAGACTAAAGGAACTATGAAGTATGAAGATGGTTTCACCTCTATTATTCTTAGTACCAAATCTATACATCTCTTGTTATGAAAAATTGTATATGATTTTCAGCCAAACTCTCAACGTAAAAGTTTTATTAACAACACTTGCTTCTTTCTCTGTGATTTTATCAGCAAACAACGGCACAATTCTGAGAAAGACTGTCCTTCACTGCAACGTGGCCCTACTTCCTCTTTCCTTGTTCTCTTTCAATTTGTGTGCCCGAAAACCCTTGATCTATTTGCTCTAATTGCCTTTGCATGCCTAACCTAGCTCCCCTTTCGGCCAGCCTTACCTCCTGACCCCGCAACAGTGTTTGCCTTTGCTGGTTGATCTCGACGCTTCTCCCGGAGTCTCTGCTTGTTCCTCCTGTCCTGTTCAAGCCCGTCAGCCCAGCTTGAACTTCAGCTGCTCTGTAGAAGTTTTTCCTTTGGTTAGGCTTTCACAGAGTCATGTGACACATAAATTTTCAAGACAGACCAGCACAAGCTGTCCGCACAAAAGCGAACGCCATCCAAAATGCAAGGGTTTTGTTTGTTTGTTTTTATCAACTACACTGTGACATGTATGCCAAAACATGCTTTGTCCCCAGAAACAGACACATTTATTTCAAATTTCATGGACTTTCTGTCTGGATGACATCAGAGAATATTACTATAAAATGCAGAAATATCAGATTTAGAGCTTGTAGTGTGATACTAAAGATATTCTGCTTTCTACTAAAGATGTTCTGCTTTCAGATTCTGGACTGGGCTTGCTGCTTTAATGTGCAAGATACCTTGTGGTTTAAATAGGCTCAAGTATTTTTCAGTCCGCTTTCAATTCAGGTTTTGATTTTGCTTCCTGCTGTTTCTTGTATTTGCTATCACAATCTGGGAATGCAAACTGCAATCACATGAGTGAGGCTCAAGAGACACCCTCCCAAGAGGTCCTAATGGTGCCTCTCAGGAAAAGTGCAGTTCACATAAATAACAACATCTGTCCAGAAAGGTTATCTGCTCCATGAGGTACAGACCTTCTGACTGTTGTCCCCACTATTAAAATGATATTACGCTGAGCTGCAAAAGGGGGCATGTGGCTGTGGTGCTGAGAAGTGCCTGAGAAACATGAAAAATATTTAAATTCCAGAGATAAGGAAATCAAGAAAAGACCAAATGTTTTCATTAACAGTGTTCTCTGCTGTGTTTGTGGGACTCTTACCAAGTCTTTGGTGAAAATAAAGCCTTTGGGTTTTATTTTTCCGAGTGCTGACAAATACTGCAATTAATTTAAGTTACATAACCTGTTTCACGGCCCAACTGTATCCTTGCAGAGACAGAGCAATTCATAATGGATGGAGGAAGTAAGCCAGAAAAAGCAAAGCTTTGTGAAGGCATTTTGCCTGTTTCTGTCATGATTTCCAGCCAAAGCTTTAAGGAAATAAACTCACTAATAATTGTGCAACATATTTGGCCCTCAGCTGGTGTGTCCCTCCTTGTCCTCAGTGTTGCAGTCTTGCTGATGTGTAGGGTGACAGGAAAGTGATCTGTCTGGGGTCATTAATGCTGTTGCCAACATAGATTATTCCCTTTCTTCTTTGCTGCACTGCATTTGAAATCAAATGGTGTCATTCCTCGCTCCAGAAAACAGTGGTTTCTTTTGGCTGCTTTTCAGTGCATTTGTGTTGAAGCAGTTATAATCTGGGTTTAGTGTCTGCATAACTCAGTTCTGTCTTGGGAGATTCAGGGATGTTCATTTTACTAACATATTCTGTGGCTCCATGAATTATCCAGAGAGAAAACCAAAATTATTTTTCATATATGGATCTGCAAACACTGCGGGAAAGCAATGTCACATACCTGGTCCTCAGAGGAAATAACCACACTTTGCATAGCAGGGATTATGAGCCTATCTGATTATACTTAATTGGGGAGGAGGCCATTATTGTGATAAGAGAACTGCATTTTCCTTAACTTGCCTCTCTATATTGGTAGAACGGATGGACTTTTCCCACACGACCTCATCCTGGTCCGTGCGCTCTGCTGAGGCTCTCCCTGCCTCATTCCAAACTGCGATAATCACTTTATGGTGCGTACATAAGCAGGAATCACAATAAACATTAAACTTGCTTATAGCAACAGCAAAACTAGCCTTCAGATAATTGCTTTTTCCCCTTTGAAAGGCAGTAAATGGAGCCTACCAGCAGCTGCAGGGGTGAAGAATCCCGAATAACGCGGCCAAACCTCCAACATGCGAGTCGCGGCTTGAGCGCGCCGGGCTCCGCTGTGGCCTCCTCCTACTCTTTCCAGTCTCTTACAGAAAACTGCAAAGTAACGGAAATCATCAGAACAATTCCAGTCTGTGACTAAAATCATTTTTTATGTTGTCAAAGCGATGTAGCTTCTAGGGTTGTGAAGTTTCCAGTGGGAAATTTTCGCTCACATAAATAGAACGTTTTTATCGTTGCTTTGGTCAAGAAGATGTAAGGGTAGGGCAGTAAGTCCCGCATAGGGATGCAACCTTTCAGAGCTGTTCAGTTGCAGATGTGCCTGAGGAGCAAAAAAATTGGTGGCTAAAGGTTTTAGTATCAAGCCAAGGGATTTAGGTAAGAAATCATCACTGAGAGATTAGCATTTAGAAAGGGGAGCAGCCGAGGGCTGGAGGCTGCAGTGGTGTCGGTGTCAGGACGGTTCTGCAGAGGGGCGTCCCGGGGCCTCCTGCCTGCTTGTGCCCACAAGGGCTGAGCTTGCTGCTGGGGTGCTAAATTCCTAATCAAGGCAAAACAAAGAAAAGAAAACCCAAAAGGGGCAGTTTCCAGCTTTCCCATTTGTGGGATGCTGCTGTGAACATCCCTGAGTGTCCCTTAGCTGCCCTTTGATCCTGCTGATATCCTTTTGCTTGTTCTCAAATATTCCTTCACATGTGGACTATACTCTGTGTCCCATAGTTATTCTTAAATCCCTACTTAAACATGGCTTAAAGATGGGTAAAAAACAGGAAAAAGAAGGCAGACATTAAATGTCCAGTTTCTGGAATGGAGGAAGGGCATTTTTCTTCCTTAGGAGTTGGTGCTGGAGCTTGTGCTGCTCACTGTATTCATTTCAACATGATATGAAAAAAGTGCCGTAATGCAAAGCTTATTAGGTGAAGGGAGATGACAAATTTACCACACTAAGTTATTTGGTATAGTAAAGATAAGTACTGGCAGTAAAGAAGGACTTTATAATGCTGAGCAACAGAGCAAGGTAAACCTCCGTGTAAATAACTTTAAAAATGTTCCTAACTTATCATATAAAGTTATGAGCTGACCACTACCACTGAAGAATAACACTCTGCAGTGATAGTAGCTCCAAAAAGCTGGTGTTTCAATGCTCACTAAGAGTCAACCTGCAAACAGAACATAAGCAAGGGAATAAAGTACAAATCCATCAAAAGCTGTGTCTCAGAACCTAGGAGCAGTGCTAGTTTCCATCTCAGAAAGGGTACATGCCAGGGCCAGAAAAGCTTGAGGGATGGGTGGGTGGCAAAAGATGATCCAAGGAAAGGTTTCCATTCGAGCCTGGAAAGAGGGCAGCTGAAGGGAAGAAGGCAGAACATGAGTGGATAAGGAATAATTATGCATTTTCTCCTCTAATAGGTGGGCTGTGGACACCCACATGTCTCCTTCATAAAAGGAGACAGTTTTCATTTAAAGTTTGTTTAGGATGTAGATCTCCTTGCTTCAGGATGCCTGGGATGCTCAGAGTTCAGATGGGAATCAGGTGAGGCTGGGCAAGCGCCCACCCAGCATCCATCATTTAAAACCAACACTTGCTTCTTCCTCCAGAAGTGCATACTGCTTCCAGGTATTGCAACAAAGCTACTGAGCTGGGCAGACCTCTCACACGGCCACTACAATATTCTTACATTATGATCACAGCTCTCAAAATTCATTATATAAATTGCACCTTTGTCGTCACGGAAGTGTCTGCACTGACATTTCTACAGGCACCTGGTTAACTGCACCAGCGGATTCAGCTGGGTCTTTACACCTGACCTATGACGTTGTCTTTTCTTCAGGCTTGATGTTGTATTTTCTTCAGGCTCGATATATTGCCTGCTGCAGTCAGCATGAGTTTTGCAGGGGACTTTGGTGAGATGTGCACTACAAACACTGAAAGCTCTGCAGCTATCACTTCTGAAATGTTTTATCCTTTTAACACACAGCTGCAAGCCTGGAATTAGAAATATCTGTACACTGGATGACTATAAACTATAAACCATAGTGGCACAGCAGCGTTATCACGATGAGAAAGTTCTTTATATAGAAGTATGTAGAAAGTTGCCTTGCCCTTCAGGAAGGTGGTGGAGAGGACAACTAAGTCTCAAAAGGGCACAGACAAGGAAAGACGAGCTGCAAGTTCCCTAGAAACCAAACTTAACAACCAGAAGCTCCAAAACAGTCCTGTGATTGTGACCACTGAGGACATCTGTCCAACAACTGTGCCAAGAATTCAAGGATTAAGCACAGCCCCAGCCAGCAGCGAACAAAGCGGTGTTGTCTCCTCGGGGAAGCTCTCGCACTGCGCGCTGAGGAGCTCACACTGCGCGAGCAGGATGGAGATGACCAGAAACCCCGACCCTCTGCTTCACATGGAAGAGTGTATTTCAAACGCAGTGTTTTCCAGGCAAATTTCCCCATGAAACCGTAGCAGTCGCAGTGAAATAATCAGAGCCTGGAACTGGGAATAAAGAAGGAAGGGAGATGTGAGTTGGCATTTTGTATGACTCATCACTTGAAGACAATTTTACCATCCATCAGTGAGCAAAACGCTTTATGATTAAATTACTTAATAAGTAAAATCATGTCCCGTGTAGTCATAAGGCAGGAACAGATTTGATATAGGATGAAGGAACATAAACAAACAGGACATGTGGTAGAGTTACAAGAAACAGATGATGCTAAAACTACAGGCTGTGAAGCACAGCCATATGATAAAAGAACATAGGAGGAATAACACCAAACAGCTATTCAGCTCCACAATAATATTTCTCTGCATATTAAGAACAGATAGAAATAATAATGATGAGACAAAACAGTAGTCACAAAGCATATAGTTACTTGGGCCACTGAAAGTCTATAGCAAAACAGTTTCAGAAAACATTTAGGCTACCAAACCATGGGTAAAATAATATGACAGAGGTTTCAGTGTAGAAGAAAACTGTCCTCGCCTACAGGGTTTCATTCTTACTGCCAAAAATCTGAAGGGTTTGAGCTGTTCTTACATCAAACTAATTTGTACACAATCAGCACTCATTTTGTCTTGCCGTGCATTTAATTTGTTGTTTCAATTCTTGATATAATGTTAAAGCAGCTTGCTTATTTTTCCAAACCTTATATTTTTCCAGCTAGAGTCAACCACATGTTTTCAGTATGACATGAATTTTCCTTCACCTCGCTTTACACAACCGAATGTGTGGAAACCTATTTTCTTGTTGTTTGTAATCAGGTCTTATGAAAGACACGATACATCCAGGTAATTATTCACTGTATTTTGCCATCTTCATTCAAAGCTAAATCTTCTGCAGTGTCAGGGCAGAGTTGGCTGGTGTCATGTGGAACTGCTGACGAAATAGGGGGCATTTCCCCTCAGTTTCTGCTCAGATCAAAACTCACTGATGCCAGAAAACATTTCCAGTAATTTTTGTCCCAGGAAAATGGTGAATTTTTTGTCTTGGTCAGAAGTGATGTCCTTGCAGAGGCGCTGTCTCTGGTATGAATGGTGCCTGAAACAGTCTCCCTTGCATCTTCTTTCATCACTAAACACTCCTTTGCATCAGAAATAAAGGATGGCAAAACTGAGGCAACAGAAGCTGCTGATTACATTAAGAGAGCAAATCACACAGTGCTGCAGCTTCCTGCTCACACAATATTAACATCCCTCCTTCACCTCAGGCCATGGGCGGGCATTGCTAGGTATGCTAACACTCTCTCTGTCCTCAGCACTGTTCCTAAAATACACAAAGAGACTTCAGGTCTCAGTGGCATGAAAGACAAAAACACTGCTGGTAAATTCTGCTAATAAATCCTGCTTCTATCAGCAGAGCATCTGGGCCTATGATGTATCTGTTCAGGCTAAAAATAAAATATACAAATTATTTTCCACAGTGCTACATTTTGGCAGTCTAGAAACGGCAGCTTTTGAGGCCAACTAAGCACCGTGTTAGCCCTGGAGATGACAACTGTTTTCAACATGTGCGAGTCCTCACGGCATAAGCAAAGGGGAGACCTGAACACCAGGGCTGTGGCTGCCCTTGCCAGGCATGGGGCAGGACCCGGGACGGCTTTCTCACCTTCAGCTCCACTCTGTGACTTGACTGAAGCCTCTCCTGCTGACATCCAGTTCCTGATCCTTAGTGTTTTCCCCCTCTCTCGGATGCAGGGGCTGAGCCTGAGCTGCAGATTGAGACACTGACATTTAATGTCACACCAGATTCCCTAGGTGAGCTGCTGCATAAGCTTCTCTTGCAGCCAGCGGGGTTCCACGGCTTGATTGCAGTTTTCATGCTGCCCACACATAAAAGGTTAGTGCCATGAGGATGCCCTGCAGGCTCTGGGACATTTGCACAGGATGGTAGCTACGGCCCAGGACTTGCAGCAGGGCAGCAGCAGCCAGCCGGGATACCCTGGATGTCTAATTAGGCACCATGTGCCTAATTAGGCAGTAATATCTTATCCCTAGTCAATATTTCTGAAGGGCTGCTCCATTGCTCCAAAGGCAGCCGCCTCCGCTCCATCACGAGCCTGGACTGCATTGACTGCATTTGCACTGGTGATGAGGGAAGCTGAGTTCCCAAACAGACACCTCCACTTTGCAACCCAAATTCAGGTGCATTAATCTGGCTCCCACGTAATGGACTTCATTCAGTTGCCTGAACATTTGCATTTGGTACCATTTGAGATGCCCTGCGATATCTCGGACACAGAGCTGCCAGGTATGACAAGAACCTGTCAAGAACCAGGGCTGCAGCTGGAGACGGGGCCCAACAGCTCAGAGTATCTCAGTCGATGCTGGGTGCCGGTGTTGGAGCAGCTGAGGGAAGTCTCAGCTGTCAGCACGTTCATTCTCCCCCTGCTACAAGTGTAAGTCACCCACATCAAGCCTAGGCTTTGCTGCCGTGCTGAAGATAGGATGCGCTGGCTGTTTCCTCCTGCTTTTTGCTCTTTCGTTCTTTTTCTCTTCATTTTTTCAGCCTCTGCACCACATCCTCCGCCGCCTCGGTGGTCAGCGAGGCTGAGGTGAAGGTTCTCAGGGTCTGGCAGACGCATGTGAACACACAGGCCAACCTCAGAGCCTCCCGAGACGCAGGAGGCTCGGGGGCCTCTTGGCCGCAGATGTCTGCTTGCCGGGGCATCGCCGCGTGCTCCTCGCTGCTCCCGCACGCAGCGCCCTCCAGGCACGGATAACCCTGGGAATTCCTTCAGTTCCAGCTGCCACTGCTCCTCACGAGGTTATTTCCCCCACAGCAAAACCTACGCACGTGTATGGTTGCAGCAAAGGAGCGCCGAGTCCCTCGGCCCTTCTGGGTCCCAGGTGAGCCTGGTCCTGTTGTGCGTGAGGCAGCTCTGCTCCAGGGAGCACATGCGTTCCCAACAGGATTTGCAAACAGGTGATGGCCAGAGCTGCTGGAAGCGCCTCTAGAGCTACCTGAGGTGCTGCTTGTCACGGCTGTGGGAGACCAGGTGGGCAACAGGAGCAAGCCTGAAGATAGATGGCAAGACATCAGATACATCTGCTGGCAGGTAAATTCCCGAGGAAGGGAAACAGAAGGAAAACAGAAGTAAAAAAGAGATATATGGGGAGGGAACATAGGTCTTTGTGCTTATCTATGTCATATAGCGTGCCGAATAGTGTGTCATTTAGTGCGTCACACAATCGTGGCTAATAGAGTCATAACTGATGCATAGCCCCTCTTTTCCTTTTTTTTTTCCTACAAAGAACATGTGAGAGACACAGTGGTTTTACACACAACCAACCAAACTAGGGAGGAATGGAATTACTCTGCAAGGATGTGTTTGTAACAAGCCTCAGTTTGGCAATCTGCTCTTGAAATCTCATAAAGTGTGAGAATTTCTAAATGATATTGAATATGATTTTCGAGTGCAAAATACCCATCAACAAACAAATGGAGAAAGCTTTTGGACTAGAAGTCTGTCTAGGAATCAGGAATTCACTAAGGAAAACCAAAGGGCAGTCCAAAGAAGTAATACGATGTGTATATAAACCAAAAATCATGTTTCTAAGGAACATTTTAGCTACATACATATTGTTAGGCAATGCTGAAGGCAGTGATATCAAAATAAAAAAAAAAAGGGAATTGAAAAGGGATGCCAAAATAAAAAAAAAGAGAATTGAAAATAATATACAGTTAGATGGTAGACAATAAATATGAGAAGCTGTAAAGCATAGGAAACTGTCACCAGAGATTAAGGTTACAAAAATGTTGGCAGTAGAGCTAAGGTGGCAAAATGTATTAGGAAGAAATTAAATTCTATCCATGGTAGCAGGCCAATGGGAATGATCATACTGCTAATGACGATTTAGAAAATGCAGAAGTATTTAGTGATTTCAGTTTATGCTTGGAGGAAAGGATGTGATGTGCCAATATCATATGAAGATGATGAAGTACAGTGAAATTAGTAAAAAGTCAGATGGCAAAACATGCCTGCTGGGATAACTGGTGTTATAGCAACAAGCCCGAACTGTTTGTCCGAGGAATTCCGACAGCTTCGGCCATGCAGTACCTGTGACCTGTCAGCTTTCCTTGATATATGAGCTGAGCTTTATTGAGTTGAGCTCTGCTACATCCAGCTACGATGAAATCTGGAAAGATGAGAAGGAAATGTTGGCTGTGCCAGCATTAAAAACAAACAAATTGTGGGGGTTCAGCTGTGCAGTTGAAGATTTGTTAGCTTGCCAGTCTCAGAAAAAACAGTGGACAAAGTAAACTAAAATAAAGCATAGGACTGTGCCCACCAGCAGGGATCATGGGGGGAAAAGTCTCTTGTTAAAATAAGACTTCTCTTTGAAATTTTAGATTTAGTTGATAAATGCAACCAATAGAGTAGAAAGACTTTGTGAGATGGTTGAACTAGTACATCCTGACATCATGATGTATTTGGCACTATAAAATACAAATAGTCCAGACATTACAGGGATTCACATGGATTCAGAACTAGCTGAAAGAATTTAAAAGGTCCTCAGTGGGAGGCGGCATCACCTGGAGTGTTTTTGGCAGGCTGCTCTAATAGACTAATACCATTGAGTATTTCCATCAATGACATGGAATTAAAGAGAAGATAAATATGGGTAAAACGCACAGAGAACACAAAGATTCACAGACCCCTAAATAAAGAGGAGCCCAATATTTTTTTTTAGTAATATGGACCACTAATACCCACAGAGTGGAACAAACTCTCTGAGGAAGTAAATCTTGCTTCTGTTGCTACTAGCAGATTAAGACTGACTGCTTTTCTGGAAAACACACCTCAGGCAAATACCAGCTATGTAATATTCTTCACGAGCACCAATTATCTTTTAATCAAATGCAAGTTATTGTGTAGCCACTGCCCTGAACGAGCGCTAGCATTTACGGGGGCATTGGCACAGAACTGCAGCTACGGATGAAAACTGAGGGTAACTTCCCTGGAGCATTTTCGCTCCAATATTTGCTATGCTCTGTGTGGCTCCTGAGGCCTTGGGAAATTTCTCCCAGAATTTAACTTGCTTCGATCTACATTCATTATCACTTCCCAGGCAATTTGCTACAGGTTCCTGGTGATTCCTTTAAACCAGGATTAGGTGTCATGGAAACAAAGCTTCCAAAATACCTTTTTGCTGCTGTATCTAACTCTAATGTGCCCATCTGCTTAACAGCCTGCTCACTGGCATAACCAGTTATACAATATTCTCACTTCTGGTGCAAGATCTTCAGCAAATCAACAAGCAGAAGGCCCTAAAGCATTTTTCCTCCAGTGCTCCATAATGTTCCTAAACTCCATTTTCTGCTTTTAAAGGACAACTAGAAGTCAGAAGTTGAAAGAAGCAGAATTATTCATAGCTAGTCATCCTCATTCAACCCATACATAATTGATCATAATTCTGACGAGCATGATTTCATTTTCTTTCCTCTGTGTTTTATAACTGGAGCGAAGTGAAGATAACCCACTTGGAAATGCCTTTCTTTTAGCCTGCTTTTTAGGCTGCTTCACATGCTGCTGTGTACAGAGCTATACCAAGAATAATATCTAAAACTCCTTTTTTTTTTTTTATTTTGCCGATACTGCAAAGTATAAGAAATCTCACAGCAGCACTAAGAAATGTTCATATTTAAAATCGAGAAAACATGTACATGTGATATAGATTGTCTAGAATAGGAAATACAAACTCATTCAGAAAAAAAAAAAACAGGGAAAAGAAGTGCCTTTTTTCCTTGTACATCCAATAGGAGCACCCCCAAGATGTGAGCTAGCAGTGACATCTGCATGCACTGGATCTACAAAGCCATTTGCTTTGCAGGAGTGAGAAGTATTTAACCATCACACTACACTGCTGTGCAGCAATATCCAAGCTGGCTCCTGTGACCTGGCTCAGAAACTGGAAGCAGAACAGCTGCATCCACATCACACTCCATCTGGGCTAATTAGTCCAGCTAATAGATTGGCTAAATGAGGCAGCACGGCGCTCCCCCCTCTCCCGATGCAGCTTTATTGGTTCAGCTGCCTCATTGAGCGCCACTTCTCACATTGCAGCTTGAAGACCTGTTGTGCCCTAGTGACACACATTTACCAAGCAAATCCAGTCGCTGCAAGGTCTGGAGGGACTGCAGGGTGAACCCTTTCATTTGGGGAAGGGATAACAGGGAGGCTTGGGCTCCTGCCTGAGGAGATTTCCGTGTTTTACACAGGGTGTCATATGATGAGAATAAGCACAGAGCAGGACCTGGCACCCAGGAGGGCGGCGTCCAGCCTTGGTGCCTCTTCTCACCAGGGTCATCCCAGGCACAAAGGAAAGATTCCACCCTGGGCTTCTCCCAGTGAAACTGAGGACGCTGCCGGCAGGGCCGCAACACAAAATACTTGAACAAAACTTGGCAGGTGCCTGATTTCAAAACAGGCCATAGGATTTATATCCTACACGGCAGAAGGAGAGTCCCAGCAGTGACAGTGATTGCTGTTTCTGACCAAGAGAATTGTGTGCTGCTTGCATGGAGGCATCTACCTTGATAGAAACCAAGCAGTATTTCTCCCAGTACCTTTCACACGCATTGAGCTGCCAGTGAAACGGCCTCCCGCCCCTCGGAGCGCTGCTGGCCCCTGCCAGGCCTCTAGCAACTCCCAAACCAAACTCCCCAAACGTTGGGGTCCACTTGGAAATGTAAAGGTAGAAAATGTCTGGGTAAAAACCACGAGGAAAAACGGGGGGAGAAAATAATTCAAAACTCAGTGTGGCTGACCGGGCATGACTAATTCACCGTAATATCATAGCACTTACAGGACATGAGAGCTACATGTTGACATCACATGCAGGGTGTCCAAACATCTGCTGATATTACCAGAATTGCCCCAAACATCTGCTGATATTACCAGAATTGCCACCACAGGACAGTGGAAATTTCCTCAAGCTGTTACTGAACCATTTAAAAAAGAACACAGCAGTGGCCCAGGTGGCAAAGGGTAAAATAGGGAAAAGAAGGAAAGAAAGGTGAAAGGGTCTGGAGATTTAAAAAAAAAAAAAAAAAAAAAAAAGATTTTTCTAGCTGGTTAAGGCCAAGGCTTGGGTGGGTTTAGAGACTGAATTGTCCTTGTCTCTTAACAAGTGGTCCCTTCAGGTTCTGCTTCAAGAACGTAGCCTGGGCAATATTTCAGTTTGAGCTCTGCAACAGGCTTTGATGTCCAGAGTATCAATGCAATGCTGTTCAGAAGGCACTGCAATCATTAGAAAATAACTGCAAAAGGAAAGACAAAACAGTAATTCCTCCCTGTGCCCCCCCACAACAAGAGTGACAGAAAGCCCAGTTAAAGACAAAAATAAAATAAAATAAAATAAAATAAAATAAAATAAAATAAAATAAAATAAAATAAAATAAAATAAAATAAAATAAAATAAAAGTACAGCCAAGCCTGAGGCCAGGGGAGTTCTGCCACACTCGCACCAGCACATCTCAGTTCTGCCTTCAATCTTGTGAGAGCTGTAACACTATCTTGTTTCAAAGGAAATCAATGAAACTCAAGCAGTAGGGTTTTCTGTCCTGAGGTAGATAAAAAGGCCAAACAAAATAAACATCAAAATAGTTCTTAAGAGTCAGCAGAATCTAAATTACAGCATTTCTTTCTTATTTCAAGCTTATTGTAACCCCTTCTTCCTTCAGTCTTCTTCATTCTCCAGACAAGAATGCTTTTAACCAGAGATGCAAGCCAGAACCTTTCAGTCTTAGCTAAATTTCAGATCTAGCAGTCATTATTTGCTGCCCTTGAACTGGTTCACAGGCAAAATGTGACATGTAAAATTAGGAAGCTGGTGTGATAAGGTGTCTCATGAGCTCAGGCACGCAATGTGTTCCTGGTATGGCATTTCCATTTCTCTCCATAAGCTTCTTGAGTTAAAAGGAGACAAACTTGGTCCCAGCGTGGTTCCGCATGATCCGGAGTGCCAGCATGCAGGCTGTACAGCCATGCTAAGCACCCGCCTAATCCCTGAGCCATACACAAGGCCACGTGACGGAGTTGCTAGTGGGAAGCAGAGTGGGAAGCACTCACAGGAGCAGTGCACAGGTCCCCACAACATCGGGGCCACCTCCTCATGAGGAGCTGACAAAGATCCCCTTGGGCACCCATGGAAAACCATCCCCACCAAAAGCCCCCTGTGATGGCTACAGGGCAGCACAATGTCACGGTGCCGGCACAGCAGCGTGTGAGTCACGGTGTCACCAACGGGGACTGGCACAGGAGGAGGCCGTGGCAGAGCCGCTGTGCGGGAGCCAGAGGAGCCAGCAGCCTCCTGCCCAACGCGTCTTACTCGGAAACACGGGGCTCGAGCTGAGCTGAAATGCGGAAGGGATTGCACCAGGAACTGCACCGTAGTTCCAGGAAGGATTCAACAGAACTCAGAAGTAATGCTTTAGCTGGAAGATGAAAGATATGCAAACTGCTTGGCACATCACTTTGGGGTTTGGACCCGATTAATGACCCGGACTCCGCTTGGACAGCAAAATTTCCCCCTGAAGGCTCCAATGGCATTAGAGAGAGCCTGGGATCCTAGTTGGGTCTTACGCTTTGACCTGGCAGTGCGAGACCAAGTGCAGAGTCTCATCCCACATCTCCACACACCGGGGAGCCGTTGAGCCCCTCGCAGGGTGTTTGTGCACACGGCAATCCCGGTGATGTAAAGGAGCGCGCGGCCCCGAGGAGGCGGCTGCTCCCGGCGCTTCCCATCACGGGCGCTCCTCACACGGGTACAAGGGTCTCCATGGGCCACGGATGCAGGATAGGCAGCAGATTACAATTTCTCTCCCTGAGTTAGTGTGCATTTCCTTGTGCAAACCAGCTTTGGCCACATTTTTAAACAACAGTTAAGTCAAAACAAGCACTGTATCTTTCTGTGGCATCTTAGATTCAGCATTCAAAAATATTCTCTAAAATCACAAAATGTAGGTATAGTTACACATGAGCCTTACTAATATGTTCCTTTCAACTGTTGCTATAAAAACGGAAATGAACGATGCCAAAAACGCTTTTCATTTCATATTTCCCATGTTGTTCTTCATTCTCAACAGTGACTCTCTGAAACCAGTCTTTGCCACCCACACACATCTACACTGAAAAAAAAAAAAGAAGAAAAAAGCAAAAGCATCAGCCCAGATTTAAGCTGTTGCTCTCACTTCTACTATTTGTGGTGACACTTTGTTTTATTTTTGGACCGTGGCTTTTAAATTTGAGCCTAAGAATAGCAGCCACCCCCAGAGTGCTGTATGCGTGGGAGGAAAGCTTTGTACACAAAACCATCTCTGCCCCTTTTTCTGTCTACCCAGCCCACACTTCTCCTCCTTAGAAAGGATTTTCTGTGAAGGTTAGTGAGGCATACAAAGCAGAAGCCCAGTTCTTGGTTAGTAGCACTAATAAGAGGAAGTTCAGGGCAGCACTGATTCAATCAAGTTAACTTTTGACTGCGTGTTTCAGGGTGCAAATGATAGGACAGAACTTTACAACACTTAGATCCAGTTCTGGAAATAGGCATGTGAACAATTTATTTATTTATGTATTATCTAAATTTTGTATGCAGGAATGTAAGAAACGGCCTTAATAGATCATACTAAGTTTGGTATCTTTTTCTCCAGCAGCACTCAGTAAATATTTCTGAGGAAGGTGCAACCATCCTTCAGATGGAAAATTAAAAAATAACCTTATGCATAAGAGAGATTTCCATTGCTACAGACTTCTCTCATGCCCTGAAGTACTTGTGTATTTTAAAGCAAAACAACCTGCCAGATCTCCTAATACCACCGTGTTTGTTCTCAGCATTTTGCATTTTGAACATTTTGACTCCTGCTTCCCTATTGCCCTCAGTGAAAACTTGTGACTAAGGTACAGGCACATGAAACCAGAAGCACGCAATTATGAAAGTTCAGCTTGTCATCTGCTCTGTGCTGTTTGCCCATGTACAGTATTCTCACAACTCCATTGTTTCCATTACCTGTTTCCCTGGCTCTCTTCGTACTTTACATGCTCTAGAAATGAGTGCTCTCTACCCTGAGCATTCAGGGTGAAGCTGTTCCCATGATCAGAGCACCCTGTTTTCCAGACTCTACATGCTCAAGAATTTAGGCATTTTTTTCTGTCTGCTGTTTCATACTGAGGTAATATTTTCCATAGTCAATCTAGGGTTACATCTGGGGGAAATTAGTAAATGGTGACATTGGCTATTGCAACTGCTGAGGATTTTAAATGATTTCTTCCCCCATGAAACCCAAAGGATGCCTTTGACTGCCATGCAGCCCCTTCATCTCAATTAGCTGGGATCTTCTGCAGTTATCCCCAGCACTTGGAAGCCTGTCTAACCTAAACTACATATTTCTGCCATTTTACCAAATGTTTCTTTTCCTAAATTGCTGCAAAAAGAGAGAGTTAAAGCCCCTCATCAAACTGAGCTGTGCTTAGAGCAATGTTGTGGAGGGAAGCACAAATGGGGCCTTTTTGCACTCCTTTATCATCTCCAAATGGTCTGGAAGCATTCATTGGTAGCAGGAAAAACAATGTGTTCCATAGTATCTTCAGTTGCATGTGAAATGTGGGTCAGGGGAAGTTCACAGGACTAAATCCTGAGGAAAAGCAATATTTGGCCATCACCCCAAGGCTTTCTTTTCCTCTCTCAAAAAAAATTCCCTGTTACCCAGCACCTTATTTTTTGCTTTCTCATAAGACACAGAGAGTTTGCATTTTCTTTTAAATCTACCCTAGTTCTTTGTAATACCCTGCATGTCATTCTTCAAATCCCAAGAAATCTGCCTTGCTGCAAGCATCACTACTACTAGGAAGAATGAGAGAGGTGGACATCAAATATATTGGTTAAGTTTTATCCATGTCTGTTACTGATGAAGGACATGGATTAGCAGCATAAATAAATAAATCTGCCCCACATCAATCTTGAGAAAAATGATGCAAATGACAACTCATATTGTCAACTCAAAAGAACTGTGGTTATATTTTGAAAAACTGTATCTCAAGATGATCTGTACATATTTCTTAAGATGAAGTTTTGCACCGTAACTCAAGAGGCATCTCTGTGTGCTACACAAAAATAAATACTGCATTTGCACTTTAAACAGCAGCTTTGCAGAAGTAGGAATAGGATGAGGATGGAAGTGGTACCTGAATTCACAGAAATGTTTTGAAGATAATTCATTTTAAATTGATGAATTCAGATGTTTCTGCAAAGAAATGCAGTGCTCTGTGGCTGGGAAAGGACCAGGTTTGGTAGATCAAACACAGGCTTTGAGAAAGGAATACAGAAAGAAATACTGATATAAAACACCTTAGCTTATTGGGGAAAAACAGCACGGCAGCACAACATTTAAAAAGTCCCCCTACTGCAGGAATTTTAATATTTCCTAAATAATAATAATTTAAAAATCCCCCCCCAAAATTTCAGTCCATCTTCATAATAAACAAACAAACAAAAAGGACATAAGACTGTTCCTTGATATATTTAAAGCATACACTGAAAAAAATCTAGATGCCAAAGTTAACATCTAGCCACTCAAGCACAACTAGAAAAAAAAAATTAAAAGTAAAAATAATGCTAACGAAAATAACTCAAATTAAAAATATCAGTGTGTTTAAAATAAGGCATGTTTTCTGTGCTGAATTTGACCTACCAGGGGACTCAATGGAAATAACAGGAACTCTTACACATTTCTACCCCACAGTGACACCAGGAAATGAGCGGATGAAACGGTTCAGTCCCCAGTGCTTGCGAGCTCGCCCTGGCTCCCTCACCCAGCTGTTCCAGGTCAATAAGCTCACACAATCACGAGGACTTCTGCTCATAATTTTTTCAGAGGCATTTTCTTTGTAAAAGGATCAATTTGGTACTTCTTCCACTCATATGAACATGTTTCTTCAGTCGTACACTTGCGTGTGAGGCCAGAAGTTGTAATGTGCCATTTAAATAAGATTTAACCTCTCTGTTTCATGGTGAGGGCAGTCACACTCCTGTGTCTGCTCCTGAAAGTGGCTGCTCTAATGACTAATTAATGTGTGCCCTGTAATTCCTGTAAGACTGAATGAATCACTTAATAAAGTTGAATTCCCAAAGAGTTTATAACTGATATGCTCAGTCAGGACTTTCATTAAATGATAACAAAAAGCTATAAAATGTGTTGAATATTAAACCATAGTTTAAGGAAAGACAGCATCTCCAAATCACAGCATTTAAGTATGGACAAAAGCTTGGAAAAACATAGGGAACAAAGACTTTGCAGTCGGGCACATATAATGAAACAGTTGGCAGAGCATTAAGAATTTTTACTTTCCTTTTTTTTCTCTAAAGCAAAACAAATGGATAATCCCATAAATATTAAATATATCAGTGAGAGCAGGTGCATTTTATATGTTCAGTCACTGTCCTGTAAAATGTTTCAGACACAGACAGCCCTTTCTTCATTCCAAGCCAGTTTAAGTACAGAGATGTACCTGGTCAGTGGAAAATTGCTGCTCTACCATAACTCTCACAGAGACGGTTCCAGTGCCCTGCTCAGAAATTGCTTTTGCCCTTCTGATGTATCAGGTAGTCTTCATGCCAAAAAGCAATGGGTATTTAGGGTGGGAAATATAAGAAAATCGTAGAATAACTCATGCAACAGCACATCACACCAGCACATTGACCCTGATCTGCTTCTTGAGGGGAAGGCAGCACAGAGAAAGAATTTTAATGACAAACTTGCAAGGAAGTTATGATGTACCTTGGTAAGCAATTATAGGATACATGAGGAGCAGGCTAAATAAAATGGCTGAAAAAGAAATCTAATGAGGCTTCTAGGGGAGGCTTTACAGGACAGCTGCAAGCAAAGTCACTTATTATTCCTGCCTTTAAACTGCTATGTGACTTCTGACAAACCTCCCTAGTTAGGATTTGCAAAAACATCCTCAGTGGCTCAGTTTTTTTAGATATCTAGCTTGAGACTATTCAGGAGGAGTTGATTTTCAGAAAGCATATGGATTACCTGTTGGGAAAAGCAAGCCTCTTCAAGCGCTTACACTGGATGTCAACAAATTCAGCTACTGCTTAGAAACTTTCAAGCCACTTCTGATATTCTTGGGCTACAAACTCTTCAGTATTCCTATCCTTAAAAAGGAAATGAAAATGGTTTCCTGAACAGGCTGTTTTACTGCAATGGTTACTGAATATGCATGTGTAAAGCAAGGCATGAATAGTTACCAAAAGACAGAACACTATGAATAGATACTAAAAGCTTCACATAAAAAAATATATATATATGTCTTCAAACACTTATGCTGGAAATGGTAATTAATATAGTAAGACTATGCCATATATATACCCTACATATTTTTAATTCCTTGGTTTAGATGGTAAGGCAAATGTCAGGTGCAATATTCAGCCAAAGGAAGGAAGGAACCTGAAGATTACATAATGTAAACTCCCTAGCTGTATTTCTGATTGTGAATCTATTTATGTCACCATATTATTTCTGGAGGATTCAAAAGGAATAGAACTGCAATTCTTCAGTAATGTCAGGAGACCAATATAAGTAAGAGAAGACTCAGGTTTACAGATCATTACGGAGACTTAAGGAGCGAGTGCCAGGTAAACATCAAAGAAACTCTTTTCTGTGCTATTTTTCTATCCTACTTTTGACCTGAATGCTGGAGAACATTGCTGCACATTAGTTATGTTTCTCATATGACTAACAAGGCACCAATTATGAAGAATTACAGCACTGTCAAAGTAATCATAGATAAATTATAAGTAACATAACATTTATTAATTATTATGACTCAGAACTATTCCACCATCTCTTCTGCTGCTAGACCCACTTACAAAGTCCAGCAGCCCAGCACCCTGCAACAAGTCTATGAGCTGATAAATCTGCAGACCTGCCAAGTGCCTCTGTTACCACATCCATGGGTTATGTGAGATTCAGACTCCATCCACAACTTAGACCTCAGAATCACAGAATGGTTGAGGTTGGAAGGGACCTCTAGAGATCATCTAGTCCAACTTTCCTGCTCCAGCAGGGACACCCAGAGCACGGGGCACAGGGCGGCATCCAGGTGGGTTTGGAGACCTCCACAGAAGGAGACTCCACAGCCTCCCTGGGCAGCCTGTGCCAGGGCTCTGTCACCTTCACAGTCAAGAAGTTCCTCCTCACATGGAAGACTCAGGAAGAACTTTACATCTCAAAAACTGAACGGATAATATGTAGCACAGCATCTTCTACAACACTGAAGAATCGTGTGTGTGTATTTGTATGTGTGTGTGTATATATATATATATATATATAAAGAACAGAAAATAGGACTTCTAACCCATAGGTCCTGTGTGTTGCTTTTGTGATCCCTGGCATTACAAGAACAGGCACCTGCTGGCCTGGAAGAATGGTTCAGATTTGTTGAACTCCACAGGTCTGTAGAACACGTATTTCCATCCCAACAAATCCTTGAACTTTTAACGGTAGTCAAGCACAGACCCTCCTCCTTTCCTAAGCACCAGGGGATTCATTCTCACTGCATTCCAGGTCTGGAAAAAGGCTGGTCCCCACAGGCACAAAGAATGAGGCGGAGAGCTAACTGCTCTCTCTGAACTGCCTGCCTTTTTATCTCAAGAATTTTCTAGGCCTGTATCTGGGATGTCATTTATTTTAATCACCCCGTAGAGAAGGAGATGAGGCACCAAATAGCTGTTGGACTCACAGCTACAATGATTCAGCACAAGATCAGCCTTATTCTGTAAACAGGCAATGTAAGGGCTTCATTCTGCCGTTAATGAACTCAACATCAAAAGTCCCCTGACTTCAAAGGGTGACGGAGGAGGCTTCTACTCCAGAATGAAGCACAAGATACCCAGACAAGTGCTCAGCTACTGAAAGGCAACTGCTGCAGACAGTAATAACACAGACTTGACTTATAATGTAATTTCACTGTATATTTATGGCTTTGACATTTTGGCCGCAGAGCTATCTGCTGTGGAGATCCAAAAGGAATTCAGCAGGAGTTATAAAACACCACAGCAAAACAAATATGTCCATTGACTTCTTTTTCATTAAGTACCTCATTTACATAAGGGGACTAGAAGGCTTGTAAAGAAAATTACATAACAATATTTAGTTTCTTTCGCTATTTTTGCCTCCTTCTGCTGCTTGTTCAATACACTGCCTGTGTCTGCATCCAGGTACTTTCATTGCTCCAGCTGAACTGACTTGATTATTATCTAGAAGACAGATCACGTCTGCGATCTAACCAGAGGGTCTGATATCATTAATTAAAATGCAATTAAAATATAGACGAGGAAAGGAGAAAAAAATAGCAGTTGTATCAGCATCCCTTGAAATTATTGCTTAGTTCTTAGCACTGTAAATTGGGGGCTTGCAGCTCGTCTCTGGGGGTCAGGAAGCACTTACAAGGAAATACAGATTATGGCCGTCCTTTGATCTGAGCTGTCCCTGTAACTGCAGGGATCCCTGAGAGCTCCCGTGCCGGTGACGAGGCCTCCGACGCCCCGGCCTGCCCGAAACGCCGTTCCCGAGGCGATGGCACCACCTGCAGACCGGAGCAGGCCTCAGAGCGCCCAGGGCTGCAGCTCCGAGCCGGAACTGCCGCCTCTGCTCGCAGGGGCGGGCGCACCCTCCCATTCCCTGCCGGTCTCCCCTCCTGGTTCCGGGTCTCGGGAACCTTCTCTCCCCTTCTCTCCACACCAGATAAACGCCTCTCAATCCCATCCTCCCATGGGAGATAATAATCTGCTCCAGGCACATAGGCTTCCTCTTCCTCCCCATCAGTGTCCCGTTCCCCCCGTTTCAGAGCCCGTTGTGCAGCCGGGGCCGCAGTGATGAGCACCCATGTGCTCTGCCCCTCGTTGCTTTCTTGCCCAGCCAAGGCTGCTTCTCCAGGTCCCAAGTGCCTGAGGAGAGCACTGTACCACAAAACATACCACCTACCAGTTCAGTTACCTGAAAACTTGTTTGTTTGCTCAACCAATAAGTAGAAAACCACCTAACACCTGCAGACTGGTGGCTGATAATCACGGCAGAGACCAAACCCTGCCCTCCCACCAGCTGGGTGCCTGTGCTCAGCCTCTCTCCCAGTTTGCAAGAGAACATCAAGCCTTGCTCTACCCAACCAGCTCCAGCATATCCAAACTATCTTTATCTTCCATATTTTCTTCAACTTCACTGCTTCCAAGGAATGCAAATACTAGTCCCTTTTGAAAATGTGCAAGCAATAAGATTTATTGTGATTAGAAGTATGTGTGTGTACACATATTGGGGGACAACATATGGGGAACAAATAAATCTAAGAAAGATTTTCTCCTTTTTTTCTGTTTTTAAAGGAGATCAAACTTCAGCATTTTTTGATGTAGGGAGTCAAGCAGTTACAAAATCCATGTGTTATCTCCTCTTCTACACTACAGTTGCTGCCCTTCTGTTCCTACCTGCTTCTCACCCCAGCCTGAATGAAGCCATTGGCTCCTTCTCCAGCCTCTCCATGGCTGTGTCCTCCTTCAGACATGAGTCATGATGATACCTGAAGCAGTGACCAACCAGACCACTCTATTCTTGGTTCCCAATTGCTCCTAACAAGTATCCACAATTTTAATTTCAAAGAAGAGCTTATACAGAAGCTCCATAGAGGAAAAAGGAAGATGTGGTCTGACTGCTTTGACTAGATTTCATCACGAAAAGAAAAGAAAAGAAAAGAAAAGAAAAGAAAAGAAAAGAAAAGAAAAGAAAAGAAAAGAAAAGAAAAGAAAGAAAGGAAGATCTGTCAGCAGCATCAGGACCTGTTGCCTGGGTCATCATTAGCAGTTACCAGCAGAAAGCAATTCCTGATTCCCTGGAAGCCAAAACTTCAGAGGGCAGAGGGAAGTTGCTCAAGCGTCCATGGTGAAGGCAGCAGTTCTCAGAACGCAGCAGCAGGGCAGTGGCAGGACCCTCCTGAGCGGCAGCATCTCAGCAGATGTGTCTGTGCAGGGGCGGATGGGACCTCCTGGCGCCCGCAGCCTGCGGTGAGTGGTCGTGCCCCGCGCCGCGGCAGACGGCCAAGTTGCACAATCACTAGGAACGTTACTGGAGGATTGCTGTTCTTTTCAGAGTGCTTGAAAGTCCTCAAAAGTCCTATGAAGAGGGTAATTCTTATTTTCTTCACTTGACAAACTAGGAAAATTGAGATATAGAAAACTGAACTGACATACTCAAAATTCCACAGCACATCAGCGTCAAAGCCAAGATTATAACTAAGAGACCACAACTCCTGCCTTCAGAGTTAAGCTGCTGAATGACTTTACACTTCTATTTTATGTAAATTGGGTTATTCTTGAAGGAAGTTCAAAATGAACCTTGGCTCCTGAACTATCTTTCTGGTTCTGTGACTGCTCTATTTAACAAAAGTGCAAATGTGTAAACTAAACCTCATCTTTTTGACATGTGTGATTGCCAACTTTATTCAGTTAATGACTGTGGAGCTTTCTGAGCTCCTAGAATGAAAACTATTTAGCAGGAAATAGAGTTACTATTTTATATATTTATACATTTATTCAGAAGTATACATGTCAAGAATCGAGAAGTTTACTCAGGAGTGAGTAAAGCAGAAGGAAATGGGAAAGGGACTTTACAGAGTTTCTTACTCAGACCACACATGGTGAGTCTGGGAGCTGCATTTCTGCCTTTGTCTGGGAACACGTTGCATCCCTCTCCCTACATCTACTGCACTGTAAGATCCCAAGCAACAAAATTCAACCTGCTGCTCTAAAAGAGGCAAGAGTTTTGTGGGACAAAATGGAATAGATTCCTCTCATTTAAACTTCTGGAAATTCAGATACATCCCTAAGCAGATAATGATGTGGAAATTTCTTTTTATTCTACATGAAGTATACAATATGTGGGTTGCTCTAATGTATCTATGACTGTCTCCTATAAGCATACGGACTAAAATCTACCCCTTTGGTCTTTCACACCCCATTAGAAGAATGAAATGGATTTTGAACCAACTTATTTATGACAACAAAGAGGAAAATTGCTGTCAGAGGGTTAGAACTCTGGATGCAAAAATGAACAACAAAATCCATAGAGAGGGATAAGTTTTTGTACTCCCCCAACTTGTTTTTTCTCTTTCGCCATTTACCTGATCAGGCTCAAGCAGTCTATCAGCACCTGTGTGATAGCCTTTGATGTGATGCAAAATATACAACATGTATTTTTCATGGTTTAGAGCTCCAGTACTCTGGTGCATGCAGGGTTCATATGTCCTGTGACCTGAGGCTGCCTGAAGAACCTCCAGGCTCCAAGAGCTTGCACCGCTGCTCAGCTGGATGGGATCTGTGAAGGTAAAAGCACCTTTCAAGCAGACTCAGAATGGATCTCGCGATCATCAGAGACAGATAACGTAAAACTTGCTATGGCATGTGTGCCTGGGATAAACAAGGCATGTTTTGGAGAAAATGGACATGCAGAGCCACGCTAGCAGATGCTGGTATGTGGCCCCAGGCTTTACAATACTAGCAAATGATTCCTGCAGAGGTAAGCCTTGGTCTTGAGCTCACACATGCTAGAGAACAAGCAAATGAGGGCAGCCTGGTATTTCTGCAAATCTACAGACATGCAGAATGACATGCAAGGAACTCCACTTGGAGTGATTATGTATTAGTAGCCAATGACCAAGACAAGAGTAAGAGCCACTGGGTTCCAAGGAGCTGTAGCTGCACAAATTGTGGTGGTGCCTCTTGCATTCACGAACAGTCAGGGTGGAAAGACTCTTCCGATGATTGTGACTCATGAGGAACTGATTTTTTTTTGCTGTGAGTTCAATAATAATAATGCAGAAATAAGTCTTCATACTGAGAGAGGCATGAGATTCTTGCTCTTAAATTCTAAGCCTCTGTCTGTGACCTGCATCTCAGAGAAATTCGAGGCTCTGAAGACAAGAGATTCTTCTTAGCATAGTAAAATATGAGACACCTTTTCAGCAGATTTTCTCCACTCTAGTTAATTTGTGATGAAATTGGAAGAACCAGCAGCCTTCCAGTTTTAGTGGGCAGATGGAGATCGCAGAAGTGCTACTAGAAAAGAAGTAAAAATGTATTTCCCCCTGTACAAAAGGTAGAAATAACTTTTGAAGTAGCATATATGTAGGTGGAACAGAAACTTGTTGTGCTACATGCCCTAGCACTGCCATAAATCTGACTCTTGAGCAGCAGGAGACCAGCAGGTCATCAGCATCATTTATCATACCAGTGTCAAAGCACATCATCAGTCCTCAACATCGATAATACAGAGCTCTAAGTAACTAAGTATCTCTCTTATTCTGAAAGTTTCACCCCTAGAAAGTGTAGCCTTTATGCACAGAGGAGGACAGATTGTGCTCCTCCCCTGGACAGGACAGATCACAAAAGTATCCCTCTATGTGGTGAATAAAATCTCCACTTCGTTTTTACATGGCCCTATGCAGGCATGTCCCAGGAAAACCCAATGAAAATGAGCCTTGTCCTTACCATAAAAAGCTACAAACAAAAAGAGAATGAAAAGAATGAAAAACAAAACCTACAAGTAAGTGAATAATAATAATTATTATTATTATTTCAATAATTCATTAATTACCTCAATAATTTCACTGCAGAGAAGCAAGAGCTCAGACTGCAGAGTATTCTTGGTACCAGGTAGGATGGAGCATGGGCAAATGCTGCATTTAGAGCTAATGTTTCCATGTGAAATGACTGCAAGCACACGCTTTGCTTGAGAGTATGTGTACTGAGAGAAATTCCTGCATGGTAGTTGGGATTACATGGCATTAACACTAGTCCAATCCAAACAGAACAGTGATGGAAACCTAGTAAAAATCAGAACTTTTATCAGAACAGCAAAACAGGTTAGGAATTGTGATTTATACTGACGCAGTTATCAGTATGGGCCCGAAAGCAGACACATATATTGTGGTGCAGCAGCACTGTACATGCTCTACTTTGCTTGAGAAATTCCAGGCTCAGCAAAGCATTTTTTCCTCTCTTTTTGTGAATATAAACAGCTTCCACAATCACCATTATTACCTTTACACATTCTTTGATAAAACTGCATTGGCAAAACATTCCTAGGGAAGGCATTAAGTTAACAGCAATTTCAGACATACTTGATCTCTAGTAACTCACCTGTATCAGCCATCAAAAAGGAATACTGCACTTTTTTAGGATTAGATTTTCTTAGGATTGGATTTTTAGGACTGAAGCCATTACTGTTTCATTAGTTGTTGTTTTCACAACAACGTTCTAAATATTTAGACAGAGGTGTCTGACATTAGGATTTTTACTCTTATGGCCTTTTCCTCTCTGACAACAGGGGCCTCAGAGACCAACTTACCTTCCTGAACTCGTAAGCTTGTTCTTAACAGGTCACTAGAGGGCAATGAAGGCTTCAAAAATTAAGCAGGAGGTTTATTATGAGGGTTAGGCTTCCTAAGAAATCCTCCCCTAATTCACTATTAGTTAAGTCAGAGTGGTTTAATGAATACGAGTACCACCTTTAAATCTACAAATTGTGAAATGGCCTACAGCAGTCACTGTAAGGAATAGAGCCTCTGCAGGAGGAAGCTGTGAGGACATAGATATTCTCTACTTCCCTAACCTTTGCAAAAGTAGAATCTTTTCTGTTTGCCATTTATCCCTCAGATGCAGGTCCCCAGCTCTCCCCACATCTCTTAATGTAAAGTAGTGGGAATAGCAGTCTGGCTGAGGCAGGGCCACATCTTGTTTGACATAAAATGACAAGCAATAGCCTCCTGGATAAATGCCTCCGCTGCTTGGATGTGAAACAGCTGGAAAAGAGCAGCAATATTCTATAAAACCAAGCTAAAAGACACAAATAAGATATTGGTTTCTTTATGATCACCACTCACATGCCCTGGTCACCTTCAGCTCTCTTCTATCCCTTTACTCCTCCGTGTTCTTTCCGCCTTTCTCGGGCTGTTTTTGCTGGACCACAAATGAAGAGTTGGACAAGGATCACTAAAAACACTGGGCAAAATATCCCTCTGTGGCTGGCATATAAATTGTTCACCAAGCCTCCCTTTTTCATGCAGCTTCTTTATTAACTTACACATAACGACAGGATCTATGGATAGAATTGGAGTGAAATATCTGCCACTGTTAATATCTACAAGTAAGCCTGTAGAAAGCTCTAGAGCACAAAGCTCTAGAGCCCCTGTTCAGCTCCAGTAAACTGTGGAGAAAATGTAACTGTGAAGTGACTGCTCACCTGCCAAGAAGGGTGACCAGGACCAGGACCTGACCAGCAGTATCTCTGTATGTTGTGTTGTCGTCGCATTTGTTTCAAGTCCAGTCAGATCCCAGCAGAACATGGGGTTCTGGCAAGGAGAAAGCAGAAAGGAAAAAGCATTACTAACCAGCAAAAGAAAAAGCTTTTTGGTAGAAGAGTACATTAAAAAGAGTACCTGGTTTGCTATTATTTTTGGTGTTGATTTTAAACTGCTTCCTATTTTCCTCAACACTGTATTTATTATTTTCCTCAAAGTACCACACAGTAGAATGAGAGAAGAACATGATCACGCCACAACTACATTATACACAGGTTTAGCTGATGAGTTAAATAAAATGGGAAGAACTGAAGGTGTGGAAGGCAATGGTAAATCAGAGGATAATTTGAAGTCTAATTAGTGACCTCTGATGTCCCAATTATCTGGCCTAAGAAGAAAGCCAAACAAAATCAGAGTATCTATGGCACAGGGATTATAATAGCCTGAGGGAAGAAAAATATTCCAACTTAATTAAAGCTCTTTTCTAAGCAGGCAGGTGAATCCACACTGAAATTGCTGAACTTAAAAACTTATTTTTAATCTTAATTTAATTGTTTATATGTCTAATTTAAAAGGCTTTAATTTTTCAACTTTTAGAATTTAAGCAAATTAATTCAGTGCAAAGAAATTTGAACTCAAATTCTCTTGCAATCCATTTACCTAATAGTTTTTACAGGCAAGTCAGACTGGTGACTTGCAGAGCCCTTGAGAAATAAGTACCTGGGAACAGACTGTAAGAGCTAGAAGCTTGCAGCTGATCAGACCACACGCAATTGTACGACACACGCATTCACCATGGGCTGCACGGTATTTCTACAAGCTGGGACAGTTTCAAATCACCAAGAGGAATTATATAGGTGACTGTGACACAGATCTATGATATAGGTTACATTTATATAACGCATTATCTGAAACTACCCCCACAATTTCACAAAACGTCCTTCCCAGGATAACCTAGGGGAAAGCATTCATCTGATAATGAAAAATAAAAACAAAAGCCCAACTATACAAAATGACTCTCTCAGCTCAGAGCTGTGCCTTGCACGATGGTTTAAACATCAGTAAAACTATATTCAAGACTGTCTGAAACCACCACTTCCTGCAAGAGTCAGACAAAATTGCTTTGAAGGACCATGTCATTGCAGCAGTGGTCTCATAAAGACAAATCTCACACAGTCAGACCCAAAACATGCATCGGAATCCGACGGGAATTCTGGGGAGCGGGTTCCCAGGCAGGAGGCGGCTGTTGATCCGGCGGGAAGGCTGCGTGCGGCTCAGGTCTGCGGAGGGCTCTGCGTGGGAAGAGGTGAGCAGATCAAACTGCTTTTGAGCACAAGCCACAAAATAACTGTATTTGCTGAGTGTGGTGTTGTGACCAGAGGGGGAACCAGGAAACCAAATACACTAAACCTGAGTGCCAGAACATCATTACAGACCAGGAAAGAAATGCACGGTATAAGATGAACCATCCGGTTTCTGAGGCAGAACAGGAAACCCTGTGAAACTAAATGGGAGGCAAACAGTGAAAATCTTCATTTCCCTCAGCTTAACCTGAGAGATCCAGCTACTTATTGTCATCCAAGCCGCTCGTGGTAAGAACACTGACAAACACATTTAGAAGACCTGATTTACTTCCTCCCTGCCTAAATATTATGGTAAAGAACATGTTGCATCCTATGAAATTCTCACATGTCATTTACGGATCAAGATGATCATTCGGTTTGCAGTGTTTATCACTCCATTGCGTGATGTCCCTCTCATCAGTATTTTCCTGTAACTGATGAAGAGTTGTTGAGATTTTTATAGCGACACTTCTCAGCTTCTTGCGTAAGCTTAGGTTGACTTCTTAGTATAAAGCCAGGGACCTTTTTAATTCTTAAAAAAAGAATAGCATTTCATTATAATAGACACTGACATGTCGGGTACTATCATAATAATAATGGGAGGGAAGTGGCAAAGGGCTAAAAATGAAAGAGCTCAGGACAGAAACAGAAACCTGAGCAGTTGTGGGAAAGGACATCATCTTTGAGCTGGGTATAGACTCAGATGAATGGTAAGTTTAGTTTCAATGGCTTTCCCACGTTAGGTTTAAGTTATCTGGTTCGGAAGGAGAGGTTCGGGTTATTCGAAATGACCTGAGAACAAATCTGCGAGAGGGAGAACTGAATCCCCCGTCTCCAACTTGCCTCCTTCTCTAGAACAAAGGCTGGAGGTTTTTCCTACATTGGCTACAGTAAATACCATCACTAAGAACACGGCAGGCTTTACTGGTAAAGAAAGAAGGAAACTGAGAGGCAGCGTGTAAAACATAACATTTATTATGGGAAAATGATGACACACGAGCAACTTGTGAAAGAGCACATTCTCCTCCGACGTGAAAGTTTTTATGGCCTTTGCAATTTTGATTCACCTCTATGTGCTTTCTAGAGCAAAGGGCCCGGCAGCCGCGTGGCAAAGCGAGCGACTGCTGCTCGCACGGTGGCCCTGCACAGAAGGCAGCGGTTCCGGGCCCGCGGGGGAGCTCAGCTGCCTGGCTCGCTACCTTCTGAGAGCCAACAAACCCCAAAGCGAAATCAAGAAGAAATGAGCTCTCTCTTTGGACTCCTTTGGGTTTTAATGCAAGCCTTAGGATCAGTAAAAAGGGAGTGAGGACACTTACTTAGCCTAGCCAGGCAAAAAGTGCTGGGTAACATTATTAGTAATAACTAGGCAAAAAGTGCTAGGTAACAGTATCAGTAATAAATAACAGTCATTTGCAGCATACGTCTACTGAACCAGATAATATATCTAATAATTATATAATTCAGTTACTTGAGCAACCAAGCACATTTGGGACAGATTAAATGGAATCTGAAGCTATTTCTTCTTCATAGGACCAATGATGATGTGAATGTTTTGCTTTATTCAGTGTTTCACGGAGTGGGCTACCAAACGTTTTTGTTATACACAATTTTTATTCATTTTTAAAATGGGATTTTTCTTCGTTTTTAAAAACACTGAATTAGAAAATTCTTCAGAGATTCTTGCCGCTACAAAGATGAGGCAAGTCAATTTATTAGCCATGGATGACAGGCTGGGTAAGTTCACTTCCTTTTAATTTACTGAAACCCGAACATGTCGCAGTCCCCTACTTAGATCATCAAAAGTACAAAAAGTGAGACAGAGAAAAGGAACAATTGGTAATGGGGAAATGTTTTCAAATCTTACTGTAAAATATGATTTGGAGCCTTTCATATTACAGCATTCACATGTCTGCATTCAATGCTGAGATAATCTATGTTATTTGGTGAAGGATGTCAGTTCATTAAAAATCTATTTCCAGAATTCCCTTATTTCTCGAGGCCCCATGAGAATTTTCCTCCACTGAGAACCACAGTGGAAAGGCTTGTGAAAATAATAAGCTGCTGACTAAAAGCACATTAAAAACACAGGCTTTCTTGTGATTACTTTGCTGTGATGATTTTTCACAGAAAAATCAGTGACCTGACCTGATTTTCAGGTCATTTTCCTGCTAATCCCCATAGTAATCTTCCTCTCATTTTTGATTTTCTGAAGAAAAAAAAAATAACTACCAAGTGAATTGTGCTGCACTCTTCTAATACTCGCTCAGTATTTCTGGTAGCACCCAGCCACGTGGAGCAAAAGGGCCCTGATTGATTCTGTCTGCCCAAGATACCAAAGGCCGTAATGTGTCAGTGAACTAAAAAATGATAAAAAAGAAGAAAAAACCCACACAAACCAGCAGGATTGTGTTTCCAGTTTCAGTTTCTCTTCAGTGCAGCGACTCATGGGGGTTTTGGAATAAACAGGTGCAAGGCATTCGCCATGCGATCCGTAAGCAATCTCCAAAGCTCATTAATGAACTCATTAGTGAAGTCATGAGGCTGGGCACAGGGAGCAGCCCTTGCTGTCAGCGAGGTGCTCGCCCTGGCACTGCAGTTTTGTGCTGGGTTTGCAAAGGCAAAGGCAGTGCCAGGGCAGCTGTGTGCGCACACAGGCACGAACTACTAACACATAAAACTAATTCCTAAGACTACCCTGCTGTGTTTCATAATGCCACGCAGAGAAAGCTTTGACTCTGGCATGCTTATAGCAGAAGATTATTTCCTTTGAAAGGTCTCTAATTAACTTTCAGGGGAACGTTTAGCTTGTCACTAAAAGCACACACTGGAGTGACGGCATCTTCAGGATGTTGCAATGGGTTCATTAATTCCTACGCGGGCCGTTCAGGATGGGCTGCTGAAAGGAAGTACCAGCTCACAGGCTGTTCTCACAAAGAGCCCAAGTTACAAAAACGCAGCCTGAAATCATCCTTTGCAAACGCCCCAGGAACCAGAAACTGCAGGGCTCCTGTGCCCGAAAAACTATGGATCCCGCAGGAAGCAATAAGAAAACCCAAAATGTGGAAGCCAAACTTCTCTTTTATCACCTTGATTTCTGCTTGCTGTTGGTTACGGGAAAGAAGCTCTAGGTATTCCATGCTCACCCTGTTTCTGCCACCAGCTGCATCTGAGTAAGCAGAGCTATTTTTAAATCATCAGCAGTTTAGCTCAGTAAGGCAATCAGAGAAGTGCACCGTCATTTCTAGCACAGGGAATCTCTCCTCTTGGCTTGCTGAGTCACACACGTGGGAAAGGCAAAGAGTGTCCTACAAATTTTCAAGAGTCTATGACTAAGTATCAGTTTCTTTACCCAAACCAAATATCTGAATTTTTCCTATAACTGTGCTTCCATGGGGGCTGCTCAACCCAAGCAACACACTTGCAGTGGTGAGAAAATTTCAGAAAGTCCTGACTTTCCTGGCTGATACATCAAGGACTGTGCTGGGGACCTCCAGCACGAGCAGTGTCACTTAGTGCGAGTGCTGAGCCCTGATGGCTCCAACTGCTGTGTGACAACTTCTGTTTTCCTGATTCGGTTCTGTAGATATCACAGAAAACAAAGTCCAGAATTGTGTCAATTGGAAGAAACAAATTCCAGACCCTACAAAAATCCTGTGCTTCATTTTCCAGTCAATGTCAAGGGGCAAGGCGCCAGATTCACTGAACAGACACTGCATGGCCTGACTGCTGGAAATGCACTTATGCAAATCAATGCAAGCAATGCAATTTATGAAAGGACACACACAGGGCAATATGTCACTGCATATATTCTTTTAATAGTGTTAAACGAAAGTGCTAGAGAGAGGGCAGTTATAAATATACATATATTGGCTTCGTTCTCAAGCGTAAGCCATATTTTCAACTTTCTTTAAACTACTCTGTGGAGTATGTGGAGGTGCACAGCTGCGGGGGCAATCTGCTCCATGCTCAAATACATGGAGAAAACATGGGACAAATACGCCCATGGGAAAACATGGACAAATTCGCTCATGACACTGCCAGTGTTTTCATACCTCAGCAGCCTCTCTTTCCCACAGGTTTTAAATCATCAGCCATCACTAGCAGAAATGTGTTCCATTTAACCTGGCATTCTCCTCTGGAAGTGACAACAACAATGCTCTTTTGCCACTTCCCATCACACTGAGGACCACAGCATAGGGATAACCCCTGGGATATCAGCATTTTGAATGTCAGATGCTCTACCAGAAGGGCTCTGGGGAAGCCCATGCAGACATATGATAGTTACCAGGGTTTTCTTTTGACAGAAATACCTTGGAGTAGTTACAGAGACAAGCTGGTAAATTTTGAAGGGGTTGCTCTGGCACAACCCATTCATTTGTCCCGTGAGCATTACTCAAAGAGCAACTGTTACTCATTTGTGGGATATTATTCTTTGCTACTCTCCCCTATAGTACCTCTGAAAATCAATAGTGCCCAAAGTCCAGTTCTCTCCTCAAGTTGTAATCAATCATGTGGCTACTTTCATTATCACACAAGTGAACTACTCTGCTTCTTTTAAGCTTACAAGAAAACTATTATTTTGCCTACAAGAATTAAGCATGAATTTAACGGCTTTATTATCTAGCAATTTCATAGTTTTTCTTTTATCTTGAGACACTTCCTGGATAGTTCACAGGAAATAAGAGACGGGAGATTATGTATCATTGTTTAAAGCTGGTGTGTCAGCTAATGGCTATCACCACACAGCTCCAGAAATGTAGATGAGCAAGAAGTTGTAATAAGTAACAGTGGTGATGGTGCAAATGTGCTGATCTGTAAACACGACAGATGCAAAGCTGATAGTGAGAGACAGACCAACTAACCAGTGAAAGCACCAACAGTCTCAAAAGGGGTTTGTGTTTTCTCCATATAACCTAATAAAAATGTTTGCTCTCCCTACAAACCATGCCTTTCACTTAAAAGTAACAACTACAAACCTACAACTAGATTTAAGCCAAGACTTTGAGGTTCTGTCCATTAATTAAGGCTAAGTGAAAACGGAGTGTAACCTTCATTCTACAATCCAAATACTGAATATTCTGCAGCATTTTCCCCCTGTAAATCATCTACAGCAAGAAGTCATTATTAGCCCTAGGTTCAAACAGAAACACAAACAGAAAATCAGAAGACATACTCAAAGCCAAGCAGTAAATGCAAGGGAAGAGGCATTAGAAATCAAAGAAGTATTTCTCAATTTATATTCTCAATCTCAATCCATTAGATGGCATCCTCTCTATTTGTTAACTATATTCTCAGCCAAAACTTTAATGAAAACCAAGCCTTTCCTCTAAGGCTTAGAGCAAAAGACACCCTAATAATTCTGCCATGAAAACAGAGCCATTGCACTAAAATACATGCTAGTCCATCAGCAATCATAACTTATTGCATAAATACTATGTAAATAGATGGAGAAAGCACATTATTCAGAGCAGACAAATTTAATTGCTATTGAAAGAGGTCAAATAAGATAAATTCAACTGTACTGCAAGTGCCCTTTCTTATGCTACTTTTGGTAATATCTTCATACAAACTTACCTAGAAAAAATATTGGTGGCATTTTTTCTGGAGTTACCACTTTCAAGACAACATGTTACTGATGCTTTTATTATCATTATTATTATTATTATATTTTTATTATTATTTAATGCTGTAAAATCCACACGTAGCTCCATGTCCCCATTAGACTTCCTTGTGATCCTCAACAACTTTGATCTGAAAGGATGCTGGCTTGTAACAAACACACATTCAGACAAAACCTAAAGCTTGCAGTCGATATCTATATGGTACTACTACTTCAGTTTGGTCTCCTAAACACTATGTTAGGGATTTGAGTTTAAAGCTCTTTGCTGAACGCTCCTTTTTCCTATCTGGCCCAGGTTGCTGAAGGACTTTCCGCGTTCCTGAGGCCGGGAGGGATGCAGCTCCAGGAGAACACTGCAGCCCGGTTTCCAGCTGCTTAACTGGGCGCTGAGGAGAATTTTGGCAAACGTGACTCCTGTGGAAGTCGTGTTGTGTGGGGCAGCCAGGCAAAGGGGATCGCAAGGATGCTTCCACTTTCCTGTTCTTCTTACTTAATTTCTTCCCATACTTTTTCAAAAATCTTTTCCTGAAAACTTCTTTACCATCCAGTACAAGGGAGATACTAGGAAGCCTTCAATATTTCTTTTTTTTTCTGATTTACATACTGAATATCTGCTCGATTAAAATTTTGTGTGAGGTTCTTGGGAGTCAGAGGAAACCACCTTTCCCAATCATCTTTTTAAACTGAACATCAAAAGTAAGACATTTAAACAGAACATTTCTCTGAAAACTCTAGAGAACTGTTTGGTGGTTACAACTGATGACCAGAAATGTGAAAAGTGATTTTGTCACAGTTGTAGTTCTCTGCATCAGAGAAACCTTAGAGTCTGCATTAACTACAAAGTATTTATGAGTAAAACAAATCCACAGCATAATAAGGCTGTTCCCTGTAACCTTTGCTTTCAACCTTGCATTTCAAAGTGCAAGCACTGCCATACTTAATGCATCTTTTTTTTTTCAAGTTAGCTTTAAAACTGCCTTATATTTGAGGGACAGTGAGGGAGAAATCAGAAAACTCTCTACATTCATCAAAACACAACTTCCAAACACATAACCGCACACAGAATTCCCAAAGAATCTATAATAGGGATCATATGCTAGGAATGTCAGAGCTTTTCAGGTCACCTGAACAAGTGGCTGCTTGGGAGTATTTTGCAGTATCAGTATTGAAGAAGACAACAGAAGCCAGTGTTTCCTGCAACAGGCACCAGGAAAAAACAGCTCTGGGCAAACCCCCACCTTGGAGAAACTACAAGCAGAAAGAAGGAACTTGCTTCCAAGCAGGAGTGGTGGCTGTGAAGGACTCGGTCTGAGAGCATGGAAACCGCCTCCAGGTATTGACAATCTGTGTGCTCAACGGAAGGAACGGTTTTTATATTCCTGTAAATAAAACTGTAACTCAAAAATTGAGTTTGCCATGAAGGAGTTGCCTTAAGGACCAGTATTATCAAGCTAAAAAAGGCCTTACAAAAGGAAAAAATATTCAGGAGAACCTTATGCAGGGCTTGAAATAACTAAGCACTTGGGGGGAAATAAAAAAAGGAATATCCAACACAGAAACAGCAGGTTTGCATATAGAGGTGAATTGCAGCCAAGATCTAAAGCATTAAAGGGCCACAGAACAAAAGAGAAGCCTGAACTCATCAGAAGACTGGAGCTGGACACAAACGAATGTATATCCTACTAACCTGCCAAAACCTATAAAAATGAGACTAAACTGCCTCAGCCCAAATAGAACAAAAGTAGAAGAACAACCCCTTAAACAAAAGCCAGAGGATTGCTTTATAACTGTGCAATGTCATGACTCTTCCACATGGTTATTTCAGCCTCACTGCAATTGAGAAAGCAGGGCTGGGAACTCTGCCCTAAGCATCAGAGTGCTTTTGTTTCTGGTATCCTCCAAAGCTGAAAATGCATAAAACACGATGAAAAGCTTATGTTGAAAATAAATAAAGTCTGTGCTATTTCTCCTAAATATTCCTGTGTACACCTTATTGAGTTATACATTAAATGGGGCTTGGTCACCAAGTGTATAAACTGAAAACAAGAGTGAAAGAGGCACGTTGCCATCGCAGCGGTAACTCCAGCGCAGGGAAGCGCTCCATGTGTCACAGCAGTGAGCTCAGCACGTTGAAGGGGCCCTCAGTGGCCTCCAACTGACCCCTGGGTGAGTTTCCCATTCCAGCTGTACAAAATGTACCACACCGAATTATCAGAACACCCTATTTCTCACCGTATGTAAAGGATGTTTATGCTTTCCCACATAGGAACTGCAAACATGACTGCTGCTTATAGCGCGTTTGATCCATGAGTCATAGAACCGTAACTATTTGTTCAGCCTTAAAATCAGATTCTGAGACTTACGTGGAGCTCAAAATTGCCCCCCTATGGTATCTGTGAATATTCTGATTAATGGATCTCAGCAAGGGAAATAAATGGTTATCCGGTTTTATTCCTTTTAGCACCATAGGGTCAAAAGCTGAGCAAGTGTGAGCGGCTGTTGATGTTGTAGCAGAGAGCAGTGGGAACCACTGGCTGCTCTCCAACCTGTTCCACTTACGTCAAGCAGTTCAAGGCAACGACAGGAGCATTAGGTCATTAGGTCATAACGTAGCCTCCAGGACCATTATTAGCAGTGACTAATAAGGAAGCCTGGCACAGATCCAACTTGGTAGCCTGAAAACTTTCGGGAGTTCACAGCTCAAAAAAAGACACAGTTTCTGGCAAATAAAGCATAGGAAATTATCTGAAAACAAAAGACAAAACCCTCCCATTTGTTTTACAGACTTTTCCAAACATAACTATAGAGACTCATTCTGGCGTCATTCGCACTAACATTACAGAGACATAAGGGCTACAGTCAGTGGAACTACTTTTAATATTCATCTATATGAAATTGAAAATGGTTCATCATATCTTCTTAATCTTAACACTATGAAACAACTCCTTGCTTAAAAATTACTTTATAATGAAAACTATGCCCATGCACACTTCATTCACTAGAGCTATACTGTTTCCTTTTCCTCAGTTTCCTAAGATCTCCAGAGGAACCTTTTCATTTCTAGCTACTATTCAACCACTTCTGTTTCTCATACACAGCCTGATATATGCATATAATAGTGGGAGGTGATATGCAAAGAATTACTTGAAATAATTTCTTGCTAGGTTTTTTTTTTTTTTTTTAACAAAATACCAGCAGGTCTACATTTCTGAAAGAGTTCATTTCATTACAGAATCTAACTTGAGGTAGGATTTTACTTGTGAGGCTTTAACATTGTGTTACACCACACTGTAGGCCAGAGTTTAAGTGAACTTCACCTTAGGTTTTAAGTTGAGGCTGGTAAGGTACGGAAAATAAAGGGGTTTTGTTCTATGAAGTAGTGCAAAATACACTAGTTGCTCACACAGTTCTTTGCTAAGCAGAATTACTGCACTTAATATCCCATAATTTCATTGCCTAAAACTGAAAAAGTAGAAACAACTTGGTAGACCATCGATTTTACTGGGGAACATGATAAATGACACACTGAACGCAATCCAGGAAAAGCCAGGTACAGTAAGAAACATGTCTTAAGAGCTGACTCATTCCCTGGCTTTAGCTGCTGAATTCCCAGGAATTCCTCCGCATTTCAGAACTAACAAAAGGACACCGTCATTTAAGGGCATTCCCAGGAACATACGGGATCAATTTCTTACTCAGGGCTTACGCAGTCAAATTTCCCTTAAGTCAGTGGTTTTTTCCTTGGGCGAGTGCTTGCTTATTCAAAGCACTATTAATGTCAAGCTGTCAGTAATTAGATGTGATGCTTGATTTTAATATACGGATACTATGCTACAACTACAGCTGTACTATATATTTTGTTTGATGGCTAACTAAATGCCCTGATGTCAGCTCTAAGAATAGCTTTCAGCAATGGCCATCCCACCCGTAGACACTTGGAAACTCTGAGCTTCCCAACTACTGCTGTTTGAAGCCAGGTAAATATCTCCCCAGTTACTGCCTTTTCATCCATTTCTACAAAAACATCTTGACAGTCAGCAGAAGTGACTTTGCTGTACATTTTTCACCTGGCTTTGACTGTAGTATAATGATATTGAAAATATAAGATGAAGCCTCTTTATTATTTTCTCTTCCTATGTATGTGAAAACTATAAAGAGATGGTATTTTAGGGCAAGAGTTTGCCTTTCTTTTTTCTTGTTCCTAGTCAAAACAATGCCTTTAGGTTGCAGTTCACTTTGTTCTGCAAGTAGGCAGTCCAAAATGGTAATTTCCTCAACTTCTGCTCACATGACTTTCCTCTATCCTTAGTCATGGAGTATTTAAATTATTTATGAGATGAAGTAACAAACACACTGTAAAACACTAACTTGGGCGACTGCTTATCCTTTCCTGACATCCAAGGTCTTCAACCCTGAAAATTCAGATATGTTTCTGTAAATATATAAGCCAACAGAGTATTTTGAATGTATGATTTGGGGGGGAACTCCAAAACTCTTTCTAGCACTGCTGAGGTGACAAAATGATGACTTTTTGGAGCATAGGATTGGATCATAGGATACTTTAAGCTGGAGGGGACTTCAACAGGTCTCTAGCCCAACCCTATCTTCAGAGCAGGATCAGCTACGCGATCAGACCAGGCTGCTCAGGAATTTGTTGCTGGAACCTGAAAATCTCCAAGCAGAGAAATGGCACCAGCTCTGTGGTCGAGTTGTTCCAGGCTTGATTGTCCTTGGAGTGAAAAGGCTTTCCTTATATCCCATTGGAACTCTTCTGCTTCATTCACCCTGTACCTGTAATGTTCTCATGGAAGGCCAAAATACCACATCTTGCGCTTTCATCTCAATGTGACCCCTCAATTGGCAATGCAGCCAGCAGGACCATCTTCCCAATAGTTTCCCTTGTGGGTTACTTTATACTCTCTCACACATTCCTCACTCATGTAGCTTTCCCTGAGAGATCTCTAAGTGGTTCAGACGCTAGTGCAGGGAGTGGAAGCTGCTCCCCACCACACTGACTTAAGGCTTCCATTTTCATCTTTCCTAGCACTCTATCCAATCACTCATCCAACCACTCCACTTGCTCTGTATTAGGTATATTTTTCAGTTCAGGATTGTCTTTTGTGATTGTACAGAATGTAGTGCAACAAGGCAGTTCACACACAGCGCTTGGTCACTATGCCATTATAACTGTTAGATATTTTAATAAATGCTTTATTTCCTTACCCTTTTAAGCAGGATTATAACTTGCTCCCCCTCGGTGTTCTGCTATAGAGCCAGCAGAAGAGCTACCCACCACAGGGGTGGCCAAGAGGGGCTTGCTTGGTGTGAGGCAGCTATTTTTTCTGGGGCCAGCTGCGCTCCCATCTCCATGTACACGAACACGCACAGCGAGGCGCACACACACTGAGGACACGAACTTCTGATGCCTGCCAAGATCATCTGTTCTCCTCACTGCTGGGGTGAGCTCCTCAAAGGCTGCAGCGCTCTGTGGCAGATTCCCCTCTGCGCCTCCAAGCTCAGCATTTCTCTTCTATCAAGGGTGCAGATCCCACAGACTTTACTCCCTTTCCTTCTTTCAAGGGTGCTGATCCCACAGACTTTACCAGCGCCTACCGGGCATTTTCCACCTCTCACACCGGCCTCCAGCTCTAAGTCTCCGAGGGGGCCGCGGCTCCTGAAGCCGCTTTCCATGGCCGTAAAGGGGATCCCCGGCACAGGGCCCAGCCCGGCCGCCCTCACCGCGGCGCCGCTTCTCGCCCCGTCAGGGCGCCGGGGCGCGGGAAGCGCCGCCCGCACCGGGCGCGACGCGCGCCTTGGCGGCGGGGGCGGTTAAACGGCCGGGGGGCGGTTAAACGGCCGCCATGGCGCCCCCTGACCCTCCTGCTGCGGGAAGCGGCGCGGTGGGGGGAACGTCCCGTCCCGGCGCCAGGAAATTCCCGGAGCGGCTCCCGCCGGGACGCGGGCGCTTTCGCAAGGCCGGGCGAGCCGCGGCTTGCGCCCCTCGGCGGGGCCGCCTGCCTCTCGACGGCCCCTCGCGCAGGCAGCTCCTTCCCGCCCCCTTGGCGTTCCCTCCCCGCGGCCCCAGCGCGGCCCTCGCTGCCGCCGCCGCCGCCTCGGCGGGGATCCCCGGGCCC
>NW_020454538.1:3801970-3914003 GCF_003342845.1 Nothoprocta perdicaria | reverse complement strand
CAGGCGGAAGAGCGAAGCAGCCGCCACCGCCACGGTTGTGCCCGGCGCTCCGTGGGGTTATATGCACCTGGCCGCGTTACTGCTCGCCCTGGAGAAGGGAGAGAAGGGCCCGCAGGACTCCGCCATGTGCTCGGTGAGCGAGGCCAGCAGCACGGACCCCTTGGTGCTCCGCTTCAAGCAGGTGGAGGAGACGCTGGAGAAGCTGCACCGCGAGAACCGCAGCCTGAAGAGCAAAGTGCCGCGCTACAACGCGCTCTGCACGCTCTACCACGAGTCGGCCCAGCAGCTGAAGCAGCTGCAGCTGCAGCTGGCCGCCAAGGAGGCCACGATCCGCGAGCTGAGGAGCGGCGCGGCCCGGCAGCCGGGCGAGGCGGCGGCGGCCGAGCCCGCGCGCTCGCTCGTCGAGAGCCTCGTGGAGCAGCTGGGCCAGGCGCGGCAGCAGCTCCGCGAGAGCGAGCGGCGCGCGGCGCAGCGCGAGGACGCCCTGCGGCAGGTGAGGCGGGCTCGCGCCGCGCCGCGGGGCCGAGCGGGGCCACCGGGAGCCGGCGCCACGCGCGGAGCGGGGCCCGACACGGGCTGCGCCCCGAGCGCCTCCGCCATGCCCGGCACAACCGCTTTGCAGCGCGCTAGGCTCAGTAACCTAAGGATTACCTAGCCCGGTAATCCGTATGCAGCTGCCAAGACGGAGCTTACCCTGGCCCTGCAAGCGTCACAGGACTATTTTTTCCACAAGCAGCTGCAGAAAATAGGCAGCAAAGATTATATTCACAAGTTCCATATTGCTTCTATCTGATCAAGAGGAAGCTTTATTTTAATGTAACTTTTTCTCATATGATAAAAAAATTTCAACTTTTTTTTCCTATTAGAATAGAATTCTTTTTTAAGATCACCCTTTTAAAAAGGGTTTTCTTGCATTATTGCTAAAATAGCAGTCTGGTACTTGGAGAAGTTATTGGCAAGTCTAGATTGGGAGGCGGTGGATTAGGAGAATAGAATGTTTTTGTGATAGAAAATAGTCTAAAGTCTGTGTCCTCTCCCATCCCCCCAACCATTACTTTTGGTGCTGTTATGACTTTCCTGTGTTCAGTCTGAGATGCTTAAAGAATTTTAAAGCATTTCTTTCCATATGAAGCTGCAGAAAGAAATTCCCAACCCGAAAAGTTGTCCTTAAAATTGAAACAAGCGTTCTCGTCATAAGTAGTCTCTTGGCCTACTGCTTATACAAATCACTTTCCACATATGACACTTGCCTAAAATACATTTAAATAAGTGCAGGTCTGGAGATCTGTAACAACAGAAGCTTATGGAGAGTGCAGACAGAGCAAACCTGGGTATCGGAGGGTGTTCTCATCGGTGCAGGGGCAGTGTCACAGGGGTTGCAGGTACCAGCTCCGTTGCTCCTCGTGACATCGTGCAGCACCAGCTGTATTTTTGAGACTGTCAAGTACAGCTCATGCTGGACAAGCTGGGGGCTGCCTTGCTGGAGGTGCTGCTGCATGACTTGGCATTGCAGCCTGATTGCACCGCGCTCCCCAAGCAAACTGGGTCCTTCTCCCACTCCTGGTGTTGAGCAGGTGACCCTACAGAGCCCCCCTTTGAATGAGGGAGACCCCCCTCCTGTGTTTTGGAGACAGTTACAGACAGAATAGAGTTACCACCACCACAAAGACACTGTTTTGTGTTTGCCTGTCCTTACCACTCATCCTTTCCTCAGTGGAAAAGTCTTGTGTGCGCCGGCTCTGATTTGTCCTCGTCACAGGGCCAGTGAATGCTCCCTTAGTCTCTGGTAGCGTGGCTTTTCAGCTCCCATTTTTGAGGTCTGCTACTTGGTGATTTGGAATACAGGGTTGCAAGCCTTTCTCAGCCTCTGCAATCCTTCCTTTCAAACTCCTGTTTCCTGTAAACTGCTGCATATATTTTACATAACATCCTCCTAATTTTTTGCTTTTGTAATTTTTTTATTAATATTATTTCTTGATTCTACTGACTTGCAAGTGCTCACATGGCTGCTGGAGCACTTCTTGATTGGCAGAGAGCGTAGGAGCAATTTGGAATTATTTGGTCTTGCATATGCTTCACCTTTGGGTTCACTTCAGTTTTAAACAACTTCCTCTCCCCCTAATGTTTAGGAAGTGCAGCAGTTAAATCAGCAACTAGAGGAGAAAAACGGAGAGATCCAGCAGATGATAAATCAGCCTCCGTATGAAAAGGAGAGGGAAATCTTACGGCTCCAGAAGAGCTTGGCGGAGAGGGAGAAGGCACAGGCCACGAGCGAGGTCCTGTGCCGGTCACTCACGGACGAGGCGCAGCAGCTTCAGCGCAGGCTGGCATCCACAGCAGAGATGTGCCAGCACCTGGCAAGGCGCCTGGAAGAGAAGCAAAGAAGAGAGAAGAGGGATTCGGGTGATCCGATGCCCGCTGAAAGATCTAGTCAGGTATTCTTGCTATGATTTTTGCAATTATTATTGACTTCCGAAGTGTTGATGGCAATGTGACAGTAGTAGATGAGGAACAATCAGAAACATCTCTCAGTAATTTCACATGTGATTAAAAGAATATGTTCTACATAGCTTTGAACATTACAAATTGAGAATGAAGCTGTTGTCAGTCCCTTACATTTTGGCCATCTCCTTTATCCTTATCCAAGCATCAGAGCTTGGAGAGGAGAGAGCCATTGCAGCAGTTCTCTGCATGGGCTGCAGACAGTAACAGCACTAGATGGTGCTGTGCTTTACCTCTCTTAAAAGCCTTATAAACAAGCCAGCACAAAGCAAATCATCAGCGTTTTAAACCAGGGTTTGTGTTAAGGGCTCTGTGTCCTGCCATCTTCTCAGGTCAGGATTTGGCTTTGCATCTATAGTACAGACCTGCAGAAGAGCTCTTTAGGAAAGAGCTGGCAAAGGAATCTTATCCATTTCTTTTCTGCTCTGTGTATTTCTATATATCTCCCCTGTCCCCCCACCTTTACCCTCATGGTCTCTCCCTGAAACATGCTGCTTCCCTGCATCAGGGATGTTAGACAAATGGCTTCATGCTAGTAAATAACAGAAACGCCACCCAAGCCTTGCTAATGGCAGCTAGCTTTGCATCACCATTGCCTTAGCTGAAGCTTTTCAATGTAGGGTAGAAACGGCTCTTTTCAAGAGGGAACGTGTTGTTCCAGGAATTCTGGTGTTATATAATTCGGGATAATACCACAAGGAAATGACATCAGAGGTGCTGCCTCCAGGATCAGATAGGAGCACAGAGTGTTGCAACTAGTTCTCAGAGAAGAATTTGCAGTCTTGGCCCTCTCAGCTACACAGCAGCAATGCTGTGTTTTGGATGACTGCTCATTCATGCTTTTCTGAACAGTAAACATGGGTCTGATGGTTTTGTAAAAACATTTTAGGAACATTACCAAAGAAAGATGGTATACCTACGTGAGAGTTGCCTGTAAGATGGACGTAGAAGCTGAGTAGGTAGAAGAAGAAAAAATTACTTTTTAAAGGGATTTGAAACTTTTAGTACTATCATATTCTAAGTGCATTTAATAGACAGGAAACTTGATTGACTTTGATACATGTAATAAGTAGCAAACTCTGTACAGTGGGGACTTCCCTTTTGAAGAAGAGAAATTTCAGATGCAATTACTAGTTGATTCTTGGGAATTTTGTACAAAAACGTTTTAAATTACTCATGTACCCTGGGTTTTTCTTCAAGCAGATGTCACTTTTTTCTCTCTTTTTTTTTTTTTTTTAAAGGTATCCTTTTAGTCAATTACATAGCAAGCCAAGTTTTTTTTTTCTTTTTACTAACCTCTTTGTAGCAATGGCCAAAATCAAAAACAGTAATAACAAAGTGAGGTAGAGGCATTTCTGTGGCATGGTCATGTATTCCTCTACTCCAGAGAAGCATTTTCCTGGGAGTTCTTATTAAACTCTCAAACACTGCTCTCATCAGCACGAACCCTCATGCATATAAAGTATGTGGTATTTTTTGTTAACTTTAGTAGACTCAGAGTTTGGCCAGATGGTCATGTTTTTGTGACACCACGTAGACGTACTAAAAAAAATACCATGGTGGTAAAAACCTGAGTACATTTCTGTGCTTATTATTAAAAAAACAAGCAGCCTAACTCTAGGCAAGGCTATGTCTTACTATATAGCATATTTCTATACTATATAGAAACAAATGGAACTAGATGTCTTTATTTCACTGATATTAGAGGAATAAAGCAATGAATACTTTCAGCTTAACAGCGTATTTAAGTAATATTATATCCTCTTTATCTGAAAATTATAGCTGTTAAACGACGAAACTTCACTTCAAGCCCTTATCGCCAAACTACAAGATGAAAACAGGATGTTAAAACACAAAGTGGCTCACGTGAGTACTTTCGTTTTGTACAAGATGGAGTATTTTGAATTACATTAGATCAAGCAGGCCTCACCTATTCCAAACTTGAGCAAATGGCAAGTTCATTGCAGTCTGATAGATTTAGTCTTTTGAACATGACATGTGCTCTGTTCCTTTGGCTAAAAGTAGATCCCTCCCCCACTTTTTTTTTCCTCTGTACATTTTCTTGTTGCTCCTAATCCACTGCAAAAAAAGAGGTAGGTGGAGGCTGCTCTCCCCTCCTTTTTGTGCCTCTGCAGTTTCCTAACCCAGAGGAGCACTGTGTCTAGGGTGACTGCAACCTCTCCATTTGTTTTATATGATACTCTCCTAATCGACTGGCACATGGGGAGGGCTGCCAGCAAAGACACAACCCCTTATGGCACCATCATCTTCCACTCCCTGGTAACTCACCTACACCTGTGGATCAACACTTTATTTTTAAAGAATTTTAGCCCTGATTGAAGTTTCTGTGCAAGCTCCAAAGGCTGTGACTTCCTGTTGTGACTTTCCTGGGTAATCTTTCAGGTGGAAGACTTAAATGCCAAATGGCAGAAATACGATGCCAGCAGGGACGAGTATGTGAAGCGACTGCACGTGCAGCTGAAGGACCTGAAGTCGCAGCTGGAGCACCAGCAGGGCCTCACGTCCACGCACACGAGCACCGAGCGGATGCAGAAGGAGATAGTGCGGCTCAACAAGCTCCTGGAGGAGAAAATGAATGAGTGTGTAAAAGCAAAGAAAGAATTAGAGGATGTGAAGAAGGCTAGCGAAGGAGACAACGAGCGCATACAGATGCTGGAGCAACAGGTCATTAAGTTTCTCTTCCTAGAGATGGGAATTCTTTAGTTTTTCTCAAAATGATGACTGAAGGGGGAAACTGAAGCTGCTGTTGTTGTGTTAGTCTCAGCCATGTTGGCTATATGGCTTCTGAAAATCGCAGTTTAGAAAAAGTCTAATACTTAACAGATTCCTTATCCTTCTGATGTCTTCTAATCAAAAATACTGAATATAAAGATTAAAAAAATGCAAATACTTTGTAAAGCACAGACATGATAGACAAGATAATATTGAGAATTTAGGAGTAAATACTTGCAAACAAATCACAACCTGAAATGTGTCAGGCTTCTTCTATACCTTCCCCCTCCCCCCCCAAAAAAAACCCCAACCTAACATAATTATTAATTTTCCAGGTCCTAGTTTATAAAGATGATTTTACATCTGAGAGATCAGACAGAGAGCGAGCACAGACTAAAATACAAGAGCTTAAAGCAGAAGTTGCTTGTCTGCAACACCAGCTAACGAGAAGACAGGTAAGAAAAGTGACGTAACAGATTTTTAATAAAAAAAAGTTACATTTTAGTTCTGAATCTTGTGGTTATTTTTAATGATTTAAAATATCCTTAAATATTAGTACTTCTAAAATCAATTGAATTTGCAGCTTTTATTTCATAATTAGAATTCAAATGGAGATGCTTCCTGATATGTATGTATGTGTGTGTATGTACACCCTCTATTATATATGTATATATAATATAAAAAATGTAGTATCTATATAATGTCATTTCCCAGTTTCTTTCCTTTGTGTGCTGGATCAGTGTAGGAAGAGAGGGTTCTCAGAATGAATAGTAGGACAACTAGACAATCTGGAGTCTCCTTCTCTGGAGGTCTCCCAAACCCAGCTGGATGCCGCGCTGAGCTCCGTGCTCTGGGTATCCTGCTGGAGCAGGGGCTTGGACTGGATAATCTCTAGAGGTCCCTTCCAACCTCAACTATTCTGTGATCTTTCAAGGAGCTTATTAACCATCCACCCCCTGTATTTACAAGGCTGCTTCAATAAATCTGCAGAAACTAATGCAAGTTTTCTAAATCTTCAGATAAAATATTATCAACATTCCAGATAAAAATGTTAAAATATTCTGTTTAAAAAAAGAAACAAAAAGATGAAGAGCTGCTCTTTCTCCTTCTAGGACTCAAGAGACACAACTAGTAATTTCCGAGTTCACCTTGGCAACCATAAGCACCTGCACGTCCAGACCAATGTGGAACATCCACGAGGCAGCAGCCCAGGCAAGAGGAGAGCAGCCTCTCAGTCGGAGCCAGCTTCTCCGCTGGCCAACGATGGGAATGCAGGCTCTGAGGACAGAGCGCAGGGTGAACTTCGGTGTCCTCATTGCATGAGGTTCTTCAGCGATGAACTCAGTGAGGAATTCCTCAAGCACGTTGCTGAGTGTTGCCAGTGACCAGTGTTGCCAGTGATGGATGGGAGGAGTGCAACTTAATCACTACTTTCTACAAAGTAAAACTTGGCTCTATCCATACCTCCTGCAGTCCTAAAACTGCCATTCAAATGGACAATGCCCAGGAAGCGGTATCTACCTCTTACTCCATTTCACTTTCTCTTGGACTGTATGACAGACTTCAAGATAAAGCAAACTTTCATGAAGATATATATATAATATATATTTTTAACAACTACAAAGAGCAAAGCAAACATAATGCCAATTGTGCGACAAATCAAAGAAGAAACTTAGCATCAGTGCAGGTCTAATTCTTTGAAGCAGTCTGAAAACTTGTGAAAATCACTGAGCTTCAACTATCATTCCTTTTTCAAAGATGGAAAGATGCTGCCTGAAGAATTGGGGAGGAGGAACAATTTGGCAATAGGTAGCAGGAAAAAATACTTTGCTTTATCTAAATTAAAATTGAACACTTGAATATCTAAAAACCCTTTTCAATTGAAAATGGGAGAAGTGAGAGAAATACAAATGAGTCATTTATTACCTAAAACTACCTTATCTTTTTGCACAGAAACTATGCACAGGGATATTTATTTTTTTCTGTGCCGTAAATATTTTACATATTTGTAAATGTGTATTTGTGTAATTATATTCAAAATTTATAATGGCACAATGATTATTTTTATAATAAAAGTGACAGTGCAGTAGCTTTACTGCATTGGTAGAGTATCAAAGACATTTCTTTTTGTGGAATTATTAAATGTAAAATAGTCCAAGTAACTACGCTTAAGGGTTTACTAAATGTCAGGGTTTCAGATATGAGTTATTCCATTACTTCACTAACAACCCCTCTCTCAGACTGTTTTCAAGTAACAGGGTGAAAATCATTCCTCAGTTATGAAAGGAAGAATGACCTTTCAGATACTGCGTGGCAGGGTAGGGTGTTCCTGTGTATTTGTCTACACCACAGCTAGCTGAGGTTTATTTTTATCCTCTCTACAGTGGAAATAACTTAAACTACCAGAAGAGCAGTTTGAGACATATTAGTGGGTAAAATGTCTTCTTTTTTTTTTTTTCCACCCTTGACTCCAGGTGTTTCTCAGAGCTGGGGTTAAGGATAGTGCATAAACAAAGTAAAGGCCTGCTCTAACCACAACCTTTTAAGTTTAAGGAGTTTACTTTTTATAACAGCACCTCTGTCCTTCCTGCTTCACTTACTTTCCAGTTCTGTACTAAACCGTCTTTCTTAAAGGTGTTCTTTAAGATGCTTTCTTTTTCTTTTACTGATTTGAGATGATCAGTTTATGTCATTCAGAAGCCCAAGCCTGCACCAGCTTTCCAGGCACATGAATCCCATAGGTGCACTTGGACAGACTAACCTATAACTCTTTCTTTGATAGATATGCAAGTATCAGGTATGTAAATGTGCAGCACCCAGTAAGAAGTTCACAGTAAGATATTCTTCTGGTTTTATGACCTGTGAGTTCCCCTATCACAGTATGGATGAGAATCCAAATCTCAGGAAAGGAGGGCATTCTTTAATGCATGGAAACTGTCTGGATCTGCACAGAGAACCATTCTGGACCAAGAGATGGAAGCTGATGATGTTATAGATCAAGCACACAGTGAAATGCATCTCCTATCACCTTGCCTTCTAAAGGAGTACAATAAGTAAAGAAGTAGAAAAAATTTAGAGCAGATCTTTGATTTTTTCATTACAAAAATACTTCACTTCCCAGGGCTATTTTAATGTACCCTTTCCCATTGGTATGTCCCTTCCCCTTTACAAGCCATTTCAAGCTCGTAAAAAGTCTTATCTAGTCATTACTGTCTTTGCACTAACCTAGAAAGCAGTTACACGTGTATCTAATTAGTATGGTCTTTGTATTAACCTAGAAAGCAGTTACACATGACTGTGAAAGAACTGTAAGTGTCTCTAAATCTTTTCTTTCCTTCCCACCCCGCCCCCCCCTTTAATAGATACAAAACTCTTCTGGGGCCTGCAGAAGAATTTCTGCATTTTTATATGCAGAAATATGTCTCAAAATATTAAGAAATGCCAAGACATTATGATCAGGCAAGCCTTTCCTTAGAAGTTCTCCCTCTTTAAATTATCTTTCTCAAGTTGTACTTTCCAAAACACTGTGAGTTCAAAGCCAAGCCAAGCCCAGGGAATGCCTAGGGGCTACCTTCTCGCAAGTGGTCTTCAGCCCACCCAGTGTCCAACACGGGCAAACTGGTCCTCATCAGTCCTGGGTCTAATTATATTTCCATTGGGATGGATTAAATGCTATTTGTTAATAATGCCAGGACATGCTGGATGCCTACAGAGGTGGGGCTGTAGCACATACCACCACAGCAGCTGCAGGCAAGACTGACCTGTTGAATCACAGAAAACATAACCTGAGAAACCCCAGGAGATCCTTTAATCCCTATATCCAGCCTTAAGGGACAGGAGATAACAGTAATGGCAAAGGCAGGACAGACCTACAGAGCCTACAGCTTCAAACGCTTTTCTAGTCTGCTGCAGCTTGCAGGGCAACGTTTGCTTCCTTCTCCAGAGATTTAAGACCCTATCTTTTTGAATACATCTTCAATAATGTCTACAGATTAAGTGCACACTAATAATAAAACTAGCTACAAGAATAAAACTCATTCAAAAGCGGATACCTATATTTTATGGTACTTTTTTTTAAAAAAAAACTTCCATTTCCTGTGACTTTGATGAGTCTGTGTATATATATAGAAAGCAAGGGAAATTCCAAACAACACGCCACCCCATTATACTCAGAACAGCAGTGCTTCTCATTGTAAAAAAGAGAAGTCTCAAGAGCTTTCTACAAAATCAATGGGAATTCAGAGTATGCTACAGGAATATTTCCTAGTACCCTGCTCCTGTAACAATTAAACAGCAGGTTTACGCTAAAATCCTAAGTATAAGGAACACACACAATGTATTGAGTTTATTCTTTCCCTTTCTGTTTTTTTGCACCCACTTTTCCTTCTCTTTTCAGACCTGCTGCTATGAAGCCCTTAGGCCACAAACTGTCTTCCTGACGAGTGCCCGATCTCTCATCCCTACAGGGCCCGATAACCTCCTGAGGAACTTGGGGTATTTCTGAACACCCAGCCCCGCTGTGGATAGTGCTGGCCCAGATGGTGGGTTACAGGGAACCTGGTGCAAGTTGTATCTCTAGAAGACACCAAAAGAGCACATGAACCCTCCTGGTTTAACCGCACACGTGGCCTTGCCCGCCCGGTCTGCCCTCATGCCCGCTCTGGAGGGCCTGGTTCAGGGTCCAGCGAGGTAGGGTCAGCTGATGGCTCACGCTGACACCAACCTCCTGGGGTCCCACACTCACTTTGAGCCAGGCTTTTATACCCTAATTTCTTGTGGAATGAGAGGGAAGAAAGAGCAGTGGGATCGGTTCAGCCCAGCTTGCAGATCCTCCATCTCCTCACACGCCACCATGGTGACCCTCTTTTGTCTGCACCCTTCTCCGTCACTCTCTAATTTGCCCAAACACTGTCAAATCCATGTTCACATAAACACCCCTTTCCTTTCTCCTGCCAGGCACCTTCTGGGTGACGTGCAAACACCACAGGTGGTTTCACAGCATGGGTGCACCTGCTGCTACACAAACCCAATGTTCACCAGGCAGCTCATCAGCCCACCCGGTGCTCCCCTGCGTGTCTCGGCACTTTGCTACTCCTGCTCTCAGCAGCACATCCCAATGCTCCTCTGGAGCAACGGCGTCGCTCGGAAAGGCGCAACGGAGCAGGGCAGTGGCTCCTACAGATCCATCCCTACTCTACAGAGGTTTGCGAGCCACCTCCTCGCCCAAGGCCGAGCTCACACTGCGTGGTTCTCATGCAGGGTGAGGGACCAGCCTCCAGGGGATGTTGGAGATATCCACCTCAGCCATGGCCGAGGCCCGGGCCTAGGCCCAGGCTCACGAGGCCCTGCAGGAGGCCCCGCTCAGTCGCAGCCCTGGCCAGGCCCGAGCGCAGCTGCAGCTGGCGACACGTCCCGCTCAGCACCTGCGCTGGGCACCTGCGCCTCTGCAGCGGGACCGAGCGCGGCCACGAGAGCAAATGCCTCGTTGCCCCACTACCCCTCACTGCCTTGCTGCCGCAGTGTGAGGAGGACCATCCCACCGGCACCGTTGCCTAGAGGTAGCATTCCTGTAGGGAAGTCTAGAGATTATTAAAGTATAAGTCTATCATTAGCAGAAGTGGGAAGATGTAAAAGTCTAGAACTTACAGAATATGTTACCAGTAAAAGTCCACGTTGACTTGCTCTAATGAACTGCTCCAAAAACAATCTAAAAATCAGCAGCACTGATTTGCAAGGGATGTTCCTAGCAAGGTGAGCAGGTTCAGAGGGGAAGAAATGCGAGGACCCAAAGCACATAATGATTGCACATGATGTGGCTATAGCCTCCTGGAAAAGCAAACAAATTACAGTTCAGAGGACTAAGCTTCTCCTTACAGGCCAGTGTCCTGAAACGAGTTTTCGAACAGGAAGCTGAGGCATACGATGCCAGTAACTGTAGGATCATGCCTAAAATTATACATGAAACACAACTCCCTGAAAGGGAGCTAAGGGATAGAAAATGAAGATTATAGGGCATTAGGGAAGCAATAAAGGAATACAGCGGCTCCTACAGGCAATAGCCACGCTTGTGCCCAAGCTGTGGACACATGCTTTCCCTTTGCTGAAACCAGATGGGATTTTAGCCTTGATAGAGGGCAAAGAATGCAGGATAGATTCTGTCTTTACAGATCACTATTAGCCCACTTCCACCCTATTCCAGTTCATAGTGCTTATCATTCTCATTCACAAAAGTGGTTCCTGGAGCAGGAACCAGAGCTGGTGACAGCAGCCACCCAGCCAGGTGACTCTAATGACAAGGAAAGCAAGCCAGGCACCAAGCGCCACACGACTGACCTCCTTGCTCCCGCGAGTACCTCTGCAGCATGTGGTGCAGCGGCCAGCAAAGGACCCTGAGTGCAGACATCACGTCACTGGGGCACTGCAAGGCTTTGCACCATTAAGGGGCTGGTTTTCGTGGAAGAAGCTTCCAAGCCGGCAGCAAACACCCAGGACAGCTGAAGGTTGCTCTGGGGAATACAGGAGGTCTCTGGTAACCTGAAAGATCTGCGATACGTGTGAAACGGGGATTCCTTTCACTGCAGAGCACAGGGCTGTGCACAATGGCTCCTTACACACAACACAGTGCTGTGCAGCAGAGCAGGTCTGCAAAGGAGAATAAAGTTGAACGTGTTTGAGGGGGACCTCAAGGCAACGGGCAGCTGAGAGAAGCCAAAGGGGACAGGCCAGGCTGCTTTACAGACCTGTCTGCACTAAGTCTCAGCTTTAGAAGCAGTCTGGGGCTGAGGCCGGTGTGGGGTGCAAGCAGCCAGGCAAGGAAGACCCTGCAGTGCCGGCCGCAGTGCTTTGGAGGTGGCAGGAAAACCTGGTGCCAGCAGCCTCCTCCTGGTCTGAGGAACCAGCTACAGCCCCTTTTGTGACCTGTTCCGAGGCTCCAGAGCCCTGCACCTACACCACAGCTTTGCCCTCCCGCAGATCCCTCCTCATGACCACAAATAACCGGGAGGAGGCAAAAGAGTGGGTGCTCCAGCGCAGTTCCTGCACGGTGGGATTGTCACTGGTCTCTTCCTTCTGCTCAACACAAAATGAGGTGGGAGCAAACCCCAAGTTCGTAGTTCCTGCCCGTGGCATCTCCTTTCACAGGCAGTGGGCCAATACTCCGTCTTACTGCTGTGGTTTCCAGGTGACTCTTGCAGGGAAAGTTTATGGGAGCTTCATCCTTTGTGAAACGGCAGCAGAAGCGAATAACCACTTCCTCCATGAGAAACTTCAAACGTGCAACGTTGCAAAACAGCATGAAGACACTCTCCCTTCGGCTGGTGCCGGCTCTCGTGCGCACATTGACAGAGCGGTCACCAACGCTGGGAAGTAACAAGGTTGGGAAACACTCCGGCAGAGGAAGCGGCTCTCACGGGTTGCAAACATTTGTGGTTGCTCCCCTGTATTTTTCCAGAACTGGTTTGCTGTCTTGCAGCAGCTGCAAACAAACCTCGATTCTGCAGTCTTCAATATTTGTATCTAAGCTCTTCAAAGTTTGGGTAGCTGAAGGATTTTGAGTCAATCATCAGGAGGTTGCTTGCACTGACATATTTGCAAGTGTTTCTATGGCATTTCAATGGCCACAGAAAAACAAGCAGGAGGAAAAGCTGGGCAACTTCTAGAGGAGATTTTTACAAAACTGGCCTGTTGTTACATTTCACCCCTAATCCGAGAGGCACATAATGCCCAATGCCCAGTGTGGTTCAGAAGCTCCCTTATTCTACACAAGCATTTTCCTAGCCTGCATTTCCAAACATGTTGCATGTTTAGGAGCAAGGTGCTTGCAGCACCACGCACCCCTGGAGAGCAGCAAACCGGTACGGCCTGCAGCCACAGCCACGCGTTTAATCGCTTACCGGTGCAGTCGGTCACAGATTGAGATGGCTCTGATCTACTCAAGAGGCTGCAGGTAACCGAGGCCAAGACTCACACCCAAGTGTGAGCAGCGCGGGATGCCTCACATTCAGAAAGCCAGAATCCCTGCAAAGCAAGAGCCACAGAGCATAGGGGCAGAAAAGTGAGCTCGTATTTGTGCACGTGCCTGGAACTTACCCACTGGGACACAACCCTATGCCCTGTGCTCCAGGTGACCCTGCATGTACAGGGGGGTGGACTAGATGATCTCTAAAGTCCCTTCCAATCTTAAGGATTCAATGAACTTGGGATTTCCACTCAAGTCCTTTGCAAGTAAGAGGTCAAATAGAGAAAGGAATAATATCAACACATCAAAAGGCTATAATGTTTACTGATCTGGAAGCCAAGACTGACCGTGAAGAAAGGGATTGTTACAAAATAATATAATAGCTTCTGTGCATGTGTTAAACCACTAATAAAAAATTCTGAATGCATGAGAGTACTGATACAAATTAAACTTCACAGAAAAAGTGGACAGGCATAGAGCCAGCTCTTAAGGGAAGCACAGAAGGAAATTTACTGGAAATTTTATAAGGCAGCAGCAGACCTAGGCATGAATTATTTTTTTAAACCAAATTCACGATGGTCATCACAACCAACAGCAAGTTTGCAGGATCAGTTGCAGAGGCTGGAAGGGAGCCCCAGAGGTCGCCCCGTCCATCCCCCCTGCTCAGGACGGGGCGGCTCGAGCAGGACGCTCAGTGTCCAGCTCAGCTTGAGCCCTTCCTAGGACAAGAAGTGAGGAGGCTCCACCACTCTGGGCAACCTGTTCCAATGCCTGACCACTCTCATAGGAAAAATATAGACCTATTATCCCTCCACACCCCAAAAGTCAGATGATTTTTCTTTTTTATTTGTTGAGGTCACAGTATTCAAAATCTACACGTAAACGAGCTAAGGAGATACAGAGGAGACCTCTGCAACCTCAGGTGAAACTCTAGGCAGAAGAGTGAGCCAGTTACCACAGAAACTAGCCCTGGATACTCAGAAAAAACCCCCAGCATATTTGGCATTGGTATGTCTTCTAAAACAAACACTACCTGAAGTATTTATGAGAATCATGATACCGTTCACTGCTTACAGTGATGGAGGATGATGAGGAAGGAAAACCAAAACGCTCCTCTGGCAGCCTCACAAACTCTACAAACCCCACATTTCAAATGCATGGATTTGTTTTGCAAGTCCAGCAAAATGACTGGTAGGAAGTGAGGGAACCTTAAAAAACTAGGAGCTCTAATGCAGGTAGTTACTTTATAACTAGGTCTCTAAACCCTAAGTAAATTAAAACACTGATAGTGCCTTTTCTCTATACATATATCAGGGCCAACCTCTGTCACATCTGAATTGACGCTGGAATCACCTTGTCTTTTTTATGACTTCACTGTCCCTGACCTCGTATTTTTTGCACCTTGCAAAGGTCTCTCAGTGAGCCTGGGGCACAGCAAGCATCTCCACTCTTCTGCTTTCCTCCCTCACAGCTCAATTGGATGATATTTCTAAATGGTTCTCTCTGTAGTTTTTCCTCCTGTTTGGTGAAGGACATGAATCACACCCAGTCATGTGCAAACCAGTGGGCGACAACATAAAACCCCCTTACACTTATTTCAGCTTTTACATATTCCCTCCACTGCATTAAAATGCTGGGGTGACTCTTGCTCACAAAGGTGAGGAAATAGTGACCTCGAGTGAAAGTCAGCAGCTGTCTTGGAAACTCTTGCAGGAGCCCCTGTGTGTCCCACCAACGTGACCTGCAAACTCTGGGCTTTCCTGGGCCACGTCAAGGTGGCCGGGGAGGTGGGAGTCCATCCCACGAGGAGAACAAGACCAGCAAACACTGCTGTTGTTTTCTACCCCGGATTCAAATCACAAGTGAAGAAAAGATGAGCATCACTCAACAGAGATGCTGCTGATCGTCTTGTAACTGTTCACTGTTAATATGGCCATTAACTTACATGTAATTACACCAAACCTCAGGGTGTTCTGTGGACTCTCACTTAGATGCACAGGGTCACTGTGAGCTCCAGTATTAATCTGAAAGAGAAAGGCAAAGGCAGGGGATGGAGAAGCTACTGAGAACCAATACATGGTTGACAGCAAACAAGCAATAATGAAGGAGAATGAACTTAAACTAGGGATTCCTTAAAAAAATCAGTTTTTTTTTTTTCAAATTGACTGGGTTGATGGTACTCACCACAAAGTATTTTAGAATGGTTGAAACAGCTTCAGAACCTTACACAGTCCTGTTGATTTTGGTGAATTATTGTGACAAGCAAATAGACTTATTCCTGCCTTGCCCCTGGTCCTTTCATCCCCATCCAGATGGGGATGAGATTATCAGAGAGACAATCGTTGCTTTTGACCCATCACTGATCAAGCTTCCTTCTATTCCACCCTCAGTAACTGCTCTTGTGGGCAGAGGGAAAATAGCAGATACATTTTATTTTTATTGAGAATTTCAAAATTGTTTGCAAGGCTGTGAGAATATATCAACGAGGCTCTGCATGGACTGCTCCTAGATACAGCACACAAGTATTTTCATTACCACTTGTACAATAGAACAGAGAAGATTTATTAAACTGACAAGCAAATCCCAAGCTAGGGGAGAGTGTTTGCATGCCTGTGAGAAAAGCCCTGGCAAATTGGGAAGGTGGTTTGAGAGCCACAAGCAGCAAAGCAGCAGGACAAATGCAAAGTTGCACAATTTCAGGATTACTCAATTGCACCAACGCAGGACGAGAAGCCATAAAAAAATAAGCCAAGCTACAGAGAAAAAACAGGAGACCTGACAGTTAGCATGAGGAAATCCCTCTGCCCTGAACTCAGCTGAAAGACTGCGCTGCATTCTGATCACTGTGCATAAAGAAAAATATGGAGGAAAAGCAGAGACAAAAGTGCAGAGGAGTTTCTCTGGAGAAGAGACTCTTTAAAGAGATTACAAAATGTGACAGAAGCGCAGAAGACTGAGGGCAGCCAGGCTGTGTCCTTGCAGAAGACAAGGAAACTCTCTAAGTTTCCTTCTAGTCTTTACCCTCCAGTGCAGGAAATCCCATCAGCTGCTCTGATGGGCACCGCTGCTCAGCAGAAGCTCTCCTGGCCACGTATGAGTCTCTCTTCTCCAAAGCCAGCAGGGCATGAACCTTTCTTGCCCCAGGGCAGGGCTCTCATCACCTGTGTCTTTCCCATCCTGTCTTGATGATATTTTCCACTACACCTGTAAACACTAACAGGGCACAGAAAGACCATCATTGAAGGACCAACTTGAGGATGACCCTCCTGCCCTTCAGCTGGGCCCACTGCCCACCTTGGCATTGTAGGTGTTGGTCTCTCTGCGAAAGGAGGTGGGGAAAGAAAGTTTAACCAAGGTTTAATTTCAATTAAAGTTTTGGTTCTGCCAAATTAACTTTCTCCAAGATAAGAACAGCTTTTCAAAACCTCAACAAGCATCTTCAGTCTTGATATTTCCAATTATTTCAAATCATTCTTTTAAATCTCTTCCTCGAACACTAACCCTTGGAAATGACAGGAGTTTTTTTCAGGTGCGGATCTGTGTGCTGCATCATCACAGGCCTCCTCCTTGTGTCCAAGGACACAAAACATAGAAAACAAACTTGCACCCTCATAGCACTGATCTGCACCTCCTGCAAACCAACTTCCTTATTTGCTTGAAATTATGCAAGATTTCAGAGTTTTTATTTTCCCATCTTCCTCAAACCTGCAGCTGTGCAGATCCAAGTCATTCCTATGACGCAAAGGCCCTTTGTTTTCCTGCTTTCCTGAATCCCTGCTCTTCAGTTCCTCTTGTGCCCACCTCTTCCCTTCTCCATTCTCCCAAGTTTATCTTTTCATTTCCTTTTCTTGCCCAAGTTATTGTTCCCTGGCTCTTGTACACCGCCCTCCATCACCGACGTGGGGATGACAAGCTCAAGCACAGCTTTGGCATCCACACTCCGACCCAGCTACTGCCCCTCCTGCAGCTTACACCCTCCTTTCTGAGGGGCCATGGTAACTGAGTCACCTTCACATCTCTAACCTGGGCTGGGCTTTAATCAGCACGGATGACTAATACAAAACAATGGTGAAAAGAAGGGACAAGAACACGTGCCATCGCCCTTTTCCGTACTGAAAAGTCCCGGAGCCCAACTAAGAAAGTTCCCATATTTTTAATGCCTCAATCCAGCATCTCAGGCTCCTCTTTCTAGATCTTGGCATTGAAGCAGGAGGCAGCTCTGTCCTTGGTAACAGGGACTTGCTGTGCTTAATGCTCCATCAGTTGCCTCTCACTCAACACGATCAACACTGGAGTCACTTAACAGACAAGGAACGTGACGCTCCTCGAGGGGTGTCCCCAAGGCCACCAACTGCTCAGTGCTGCAGACCAGGCTGAGCAGCGTGAACCACAACACGTTGCAGGGCTCAGGGGAGCAGCCATGAGGCTTTGGCAGCGACAGCATGGGTGAGATGGGCCACAACTTGAGCTTCAAGTAACTAAAGTTGTTCTATTCACTCTGCCAAGCCTTGCTAGGGTGCAAAAATGGGACAACAGCAAAGAGCATAGTTCAGGAAGGGAGAATGCAGGGAGGAAGGGGACAAGCTGTTTTCACTGGTGGCCAGCGATAGGACGAGGGGTAATGGCCACAAGCTGAAGCATAAGAAGTTCCGTCTCCAGGTGAGGAGCAACTTCTTTACTGTTAGGGTGACAGAGCAGTGGAACAGGCTGCCCAGGGAGGTTGTGGAGTCTCCTACTCTGGAGGTCTTCAAAACCCGCCTGGATGCCACCCTGTGCCACATGCTCTAGGTGTGCCTGCTTGAGCAGGAAGGTTGGACTAGATGATGTCTAGAGGTCCCTTCCAACCTTAAATATTCTGTGAATCTGTGAATCCGTGAGCGCTAAACTATGGAGAAGAAAAAAGAGAATGGAAGGGGAAGAAACATGAGGAAAGGGCTCGGACCAGGGCTTGGGGAGCACAGGTGGAATCGCACATTGGGCTTCAGCATCCTCTTCCCTGTGGGAGGAGGATGACGACACAATGAGCTGGGAGGACACAATGCTGTGCCCACGGCACCACCAAAACTGAGACAACCTGCCACAGGGCTGGCGCCTTTGCTAGGAAGGAAAAGACTTGAGAGAGCTGAGAAAAGCAAATAAAAGTGGCTGGGTATAGACAAAAAAAAAAGCAGGGGAAGCAAAGGGGATTTTGTCTGATAAAGAGGAGACGAACGCGCCCCCAAAGCACACAGAAAAGCAGAACAAAAGCTGCAGGTGAAAGCAGGGCAACAAGAGAGAGCACAACATAGATTCAGCGCTGCCTTTGCATCACAGCCCTAATATGAAACGACTCCTCAGACACTCCCATTGGAGCTGCCTGGAAGGAAATCAGTGAAGTCCTCCAGAAAGGAAAGTGAAATGCTTTGGACCAAGCTCTAAAATCTTTTTTGATGCAGTTGTTATTTCAAAGGAGAGTTTCTGGACAGCAATCTGGCTAGACCAACCAGTACAATGGGAAAGCAGCTAAGCCACTACTTCAGATCCGTCCTGAAATATTATTTTGCCCTTTTTCACACAATAAAAGCAGTCCCATCTTTGTGGGACAGTCTGATCTCATCTGTAGCCTCACAGTAAGCTCTAAGAACAAATTACTTGCATTTTCTTCTCCAATTTGTCCAAATAAAGATCAACAGGTTCAAAACAGCAGACTAGCATTTTTAGAAGTGGTTATAACTCTCTAATGGCTCATGAAGAGCTTTCACAGTCACCCCACTGCAACTTTGTTGTAATATTAACTCTAAGGGGATCTCAGAGTGCCTAAGTCTCTTAAAACACAAAGAATTATTGTATGCCAAAAACGCACAGGCAAGTGAGGGAACTCACTGCCTTAGGTTGGTTTGAATGCCAAAAGGGTTAAACAGCTCAGAAAGAATTAGGGAAGTTGAAGGAAAAAGGTTGTTGGCTTTTAAACACAAGTGTGGATGCAGCATCTAGCTCGGGATGCTAAATCACCAGCTGACGAAAGCTAGCGGAGAATCCTCAAGGAAATAACATCAGAAGCAGGGCAGTTTGCCATCCTATTTATTACTGGCCTCTGTCAGAGGCTGAAGGATAGCCTGTCTTATCAAGTGCTGACATTTTTATGTACACATACAGAAAGGAAACAAAGTTCTGTACCTTCTCTTGTGTCTTGGAGCTTCTTACAGAAAGCCCATGTCAAAGCACAGGGGTTGTATAATTTATTTCACTCTCTTCACTCATTCTAGAAGTCTCCCTAATATATGGAAAACTGATTGAGAAAGTGGATTAGTAGATATTATAAGTTTTTTACCTCTTTTACCTGCTTATTCCCACAAAAGCACCCAAAAGGTCTAACCCCGGTATAAACGCAACTGAAAGGACAGACATTCCCATAGGACAAAGCAAGCAGAAATAGCTGTTTTCTTGCAATTCATCCACTCTTTGTGTGGAGACCACCTTAGGCTAGTCAGCTCAGCAGAAGATAAGAGGTTTTGCTTGGTGTTTATCATTCAGTAAGAGGGGACACTGCATCTTCAGAGCAAGAAGCCCAGGAACGTGTGTCTCTTTAAAAGGATCTTTTGGAGGTAGACACTGTACTAAATACATCTGGAAGGAGAGTGCCTGCTGAGGATACCTGGAAATAATGGACATTACTTGGGTAAAGGGCTGGCTACAAACCCACACTGGCAGTGCTAAAAGGGGAGACAAAAGGTCTCCAAGGTATCTGTGGTGCTCCACATCCCTCCCCACCCACACAACAGGTTTGTTGCAAAGGCTCTGAAAGGACTCAAGTAACCTGAACTTGATTTTTTATGTACCTCCCCACATCCTCCACCCCCAGGATTTTTTCTCTGAATGCCCACTAGATAAGCTGGAGGAGGCTGCACGTATTGTGGTTTCCCATCTCCGAAGCAAAGTGAAATTCCGTTTGGTTAACCAACCTGCTCGCTATATAATATGGCATTTGTTTCATAGGTATTACCCTTGACCAAAGAGCATGCAGATCCAACAGAATGAAGGTCGGCACAGTTGGAGACCTCTGAAAAATTCAATTTGACCTGGGAAAAACTCAGTTTGACCTGTGAAAAATAGCAGTTATTTGCATCTATTTTCTCTAGAAAAGGAGCTGCTTCCCACTGTTACTTAACATGGCTTCCCCTCCCCCGGGGACAGCGGGGCCCTTCCGAACAGGCCCGTGCAGGAGCACAGAACATTCACTTCCTTCCCGAGCTTGCTGAAATTCCCTCATTTCATCAGCGGCCGCGGAGTGCCGGCCGCGCGGCAGGAAGCGCCGCGGCCCGGCGGCGAGGGCAGCGCAGCTGCGAGGCCGCCTCGCTCGCTCGCGCGCACGCCAGCGGCTTTCGCAAGCGGCCGCAGCGCCGGGCACGCAGCGGCACCGCGACGGACGCCGCGGGTGACGAGCAGGATGAGTTGAGGATTCACCCTGTGAAGTTTCACATCAATGCTGAAGTTAAGGCTAAGCAAATCTGCTTCCTTCTTATTTAACTTTAAATATACTCCTAACTTTGAACTTCTGCACTAGCAGAAGAACAGGAGCCGGGCTTAGGTGTCCACCTTAAAGCAAACTACCTGTCACCTCAACCTTACGCAGGTTATGCAATGCCAAATGCTCCTTTTATTATTATTATTATTATATGGCTGTCTACCACAGTCCTGCTCCCTGCTACCCAGAACTGTGAGAACAGTCACAACATCATTGCTGGGAACTACAAACGCTCAGTTATTTACAGTTCCTCACTCTTGTAAGATGGAGCCCAACCTGGAAGCGCTCTCAGGAGGACCCACAAGCTGCCCTCACACGGGCCCAGTTTCACTCATTCCCTCAGCCAGAGCTAACCCAACCGGTGCCCTTCCCGGCCTCCTCTGCCAGGCAGGGACACGGGAGCCCGTCACGTTTCCTGCACGTGAGGGATCAGCCCCGTCACAGGGACCAAAGGCCATTTCTGCGGGATGGACTCGGCCGAACACAACGCGCGGTTACTGAAGGGCCCGCGCTGGAGCAGGCCTGGCCTGGCCGGCGTCACTGCCCGAGCCAGCGCCGGGGAAACTCCCCCTGACGCCACGGCCACAACGTCCTCCCGCCGTTCTCATCACTGGCACGGCACGCCAAGACACCCTCCGTGTGTCACGGCTCCCGATTTCAACGGGCGCGCGCGCAGGATTTGAGAGTTCAGCGCGCGGCCGGCGGGCCAGGAACCTTTCTGTCAGGCGGCTCGTGAAATTCTTGTGGGTTTTCCCCCCGCCTGCCCCTCCAGCGCCAGGGCTCTGTACCTGCGGTCTGGGGGCAGCCCTATCTCAGGGCCAGGCTGTTGCGCAGCCACACGGGTTGTGTCACCCACCCCTCACGCTGTTGGCCTCCTGGTTAGCAAGTCACGCTGTGACAGACACACAGCAGCCCCTGCAGCAATGAAGAGGTGGCTGAGCTGTGGACCAACATCAGTCTACAGATGATGCCTGAGCCTCAGAGACAAAGGTGTAAAAGCTAAAGACACGTGGGGCAGGACTGCAGCTTGGCCAGAAGGGAGGATGGCTCTGAACTGCTGCACTCTACATCAAATCACCCTTGTCCCACACAGAGCTCTTCCCTCATCCCCCAGGCAGCTCTACATACCTTTAAACCATTTCCCTTTTCACTACAGCACAAACCACCAAGGCAGAAATGAACATGGTAACAACCTTCAACCCTGGAAAAACTCGAGGAGGATGAGGAGGGAGAGAGAATGCAAAAGCTTTATGATATCCTTACACATGTAAGAGCTGAGGCCTCCTCCCCTGGCATAGAACTTGCAAGTGTGAAATACAACTATTTTCTGGTCTTTCTTGTCCTTGGCTGCAGGAAGGGGACGAAATTTGGGAGCTTACAGAAGCAGCTGCCCAGCAGTCCCCGGGCCACCACCGCAGCGCGATGCGGTGCAGGAGCCAAGGCGGCTCCGTGCGGAGAGTGGCCGTCCCCAGACCCACGCAAGCAGCCAGGACCGATCCCCAGACCAGCCAAGTCTGCCTGTCCCCTCACGCCCACTTCATGCCTGTTTCTGCCATGGACATCCACCCTCTTCAACAGTCTGTCTGTGACATGCGACAGCCACCAACAGGAGATGCTTGGGAAAAGATGCTCTTTTCTACCGCCCATAACAGCATAAGAAAGTTGTCCTTTGAGGAAGAAATGGACAGAATTGAGAAAAGACACTGAAGGGAGAAAAAATGATAAAAAAGAGAGAGAGAAAAAAAAAAGGAGAACAGGGAGAAGAACATTATAATAAAGTCATGTCTGTCTTACAGGAAATTAGAGAGAGAAAAAAAAAGTAATTGCTCCTGTAGTCAATCAGAAGCAGAATTTGACCTTCTACTGTTTTACTTCAGAATTTGACCTTCTACTGTTTTACTTCAGAATTTGACCTTCTACTGTTTTACTTCAGAATTTGACCTTCTACTGTTTTACTTCACATCCAGAGACCAAAAGATATAAATAAAATTCATCCAGATTGTCAACTGCAGAAGTTGGATCTGTCAGAGAAAAGATGGACATATCAGATAAACTTGTGAAGTCTGAGGAGACTAAATCAAAGAGAAGGGACCACACAAGAAGGTGTTAAAATTTCAGTACTAATATTCCTGGATATTAGGGGAAGAGCAGGAACAGTTTCAGACATCCATTAAATTTCAGATAGGGCACATATAAACTTTTCAATATGAATTTCAACCCCCCTAAAGACTTCTTAATAGGAAAAAGATTTAATTAAAACTAAAATTAAAATTAAAACTAGGAAGTTTAATTTTAATTTAAGTGCAAATTAAAACTAGGAAGCTTGCAAGACTTGTGCTGACCATTACCAAGATGGACATTTTCCATGAGCTGCACTCAGCACATTACTAGCCAACACAGCAGCGTTATGTACAGTCAGAATTCCTCCTCACAGACAGCAGAAAAACAAAATTGACCATAAAGACATGCAGAGGACAAAGACAAGTAAGGCACAGCTTTGGATGACATGCACATACTCAAAAAAAAACTAAAAGAATATTAATAGCTTAAAGGAATGAATCTGATTCTGTACTGATGCCAACATGAGTTTACATTTTAGTAAAATTAAAAAACATTAGGCACTAGAAAGAAAAAAAGGATTGTGACAGGTAGACAACAAACGACAAAACCTCAAAAAGGTTCTAGCCAAATAGTGCCTGAATTTTAGCCCTGCTCTAGTCAAAACCCTGCTCAACGCTCAGCATGGCCTTGAAGGGTCAAAAGCCTCCAGAGTGCAGGTACCTTGAAGCTCAGAAGAGCTCCTGTTATGAAGTGAACTGTGCTGAACATGGAAGCGCTGCCGCTCTTCCCGGCCACCCACAGCAGGGAGAGCTGGAGCAGCTGGTTGGAGAGCCGTGAGCGCAGGTCCTGCCTCCAGGGCAGGAGCAGAGGAACCACCGGGATTTCCTCGGCGGCGCGTGCATTCCCACCGCCCCGCGCCAGCGTTGCTCAGAGCTGCGAACGGTGCCAGCCCTGCGATCGCTCAGCCTCCCTGGGCAGGGGGACGCGTGTGCTAATTCTGTTGCTGTGGTTTGGTTAAGGATGGTTTCCTGTGAGGCTGGGCCTTCAGCACATAAAAGTTTCACAAGAAGGGGGGGAAAAAAATATATATATATGACTGACAAGCGAGCTAGACGCAAGCCTAGACTCTCCAGGAAACCACAAAATAACCCCCCTAAAGTCTGCAGAATGTGCTATTTATGTGCCTCTATCTTTTAAGGAGGCAAGAGTGGAGAAGGAAGGCTCAGAGAGCTGAGCACGTAAGCAGAGCTGCACGCGCTGAGCAAAGGCAGCGCCTAGGAAAGAACAAGAGGGGAACGCCGAGCCCTTGGCTGAAGTCACCGGGAATTTCATCAGCAGCTTTAATGGAGCTGGGGCTGCACCCAAAGACCAAAATCCTTCCCGAGGGGAACGCAGACAGACGTCGGCTGTGAGCAGGGCAGCACTGCACGGGAATGCCCCTACCTAGATGAGCAAGGCACACATGAACAGAGGGCTGGAATTACCAAGCGGGCGAGAGCTACTGCAAGGTTAAGTCACCACAACCAGGCTGTGGTTGAGGGATGCTGATATTCTGGCAGGTCTTCTGCTTAGTAGGGAAGATGAACGAGGAGTGGAAATTGTTAGTGGGATGCTGCGTTTGCATCACGAGCAGCAGTCGCCTGCAGCCTTCACCACAAGGGCTTGCAAAGCTCATGCTGAAGAGCAGAGGTTGCCCTCAACGCTGCCCGGCGCAGCGCCGCCCAAGAGCTGTGCTTGAGACACGTGCAGCTTGGCAGAAACAGGAGTACAGGAGAACAGCTAATCTGCCTCCTCCCATGGACGTCAGATGTTGACGTCTAACACCAGGCAACTTGTCAAGGGAAAAAAAAAGCTGTAATAGAAGACTTAAATTGTTTGTACCATATTAACAGCTTTCCTTTGACAATAAACACATCTTCATTTTTGAGCTGTAACACTGAAAGCTGCAATCACCAACCTGAATTCCAGCTATATACTGCACACTTGCATTGCTAGAAACTACAAGCACCTACCAAGCTTTCAAATTATGATTGCTCTGCTAAGTACTGGACCAGAATCCAATAATAAAAATGGTGAAATATGAGTTAGCTGCAAGACCTTCTTCATTTGACCAGGGCAAGATAGTGATTTGCAGTAATTCCGAGAGAAACTTTCCCCCTTACTATCATTTTCAAGAAAACCAGTGGAAAAACTTCTCCATTTTTTCTGCAGCAGGCAACAGACCCAGCCTGAAGGAAACGTAGCACAGAACCTTTTCAGGATATAATAAACACAATACATAGCTATCTTGAACACTAAAAGCTTTCAACCAAGTCACCAAGCCTACGTACTTGCTGTTCCAAATATATTCTCATTTTGTAGTAAAAAGCAGAATTAAAAAAAAAAAAAAAACCACTGACGTATATTTCAGTAGAAGTTGAAAAGCAAGTTTGCTTTTTGACAGGCCTTTGTTCCAACGGGAACGAGAAATCCAGGGTCAGGAGGAGAAAGGAAAAGTGCCTTTTCTTCTCAGCACAGGAGAGCCCTTCTTAGGAACACCAAAGAGTCCGATATTTCCCAACAAAAACAGTAGCTGCCAGTTGATAGATGAATCATTTCAATGATTGTTTCACTATTGTTACAAATTTGTTTAGCCAGAACCTAACTGGATCTGTGGTTTAAAGAAGAGGAAAATTCATCGGACAATGCAGGGACATATCGTGCTCTGACAGTCACGTCAGTGAGTCATTTAACTTGGCAGTTTACCCTTCTGTTGACCTTGCAGATGTCACACACGTGCTCAGCACAAATGTGCATAAGAAGAGTGCAAAACAACCGCATCAGTGCGCCATTCTTTGTGCTTGTTTATATTAACAAATTACAGCGGAAGGTTTTTAGGGTTGCAAATATTAAGCAGGGCTTCTCCAGCATCAGAGCAGCCTGTCTGTGCGCCCGTTCTGCCTGCCTGCCTTACTGCACCCTCCCCAGGAGACTCGTGTTTCATGCAAGCAAGGGGTGCACCCAGCTTTGGGGCAGGACAACTCGGGCCACAGCAGGTGCGCTCAAGAGGGGTGGCATGAGGCGCTCTGCAAGGAATACGGATTGCCAGGAAAAAGTCCTTTTCCTTCCATCCCTACTCTTGATCTCTCCCCTTCCAAACCTTGCACGAGTTCTGTGCCATCCCGGTGCCAGTGCAGGAGCACTGGATTTGCTTCAGGTGAGGATGAGTTGAAGGAGGGCTGGAGCACAGGGATATTGTGCCTGGGAAGGGGCTGCCTCTTCCTTCTCCTGGCCTCGGCTCTGGGAGCTCTCCATGGCACAGAGAGACACGGACACCTGCACTTAGTGCTTTCCTCCCCACGGAACCCGAGGTGGGGCTGCAAAACAGGACAAAACAGCAACAACGTGGCAAGAAACAAGGCAGATGCTCTGCGCTAGGAGCTTGGTGTTTACTTTTGACCAAATACCCTATATTTGCAATATAGTCATTAATGTAATACTTTATGTTATGTTTTTAACTTACGACTTAGAAGTGATGTTTTCAAGAGCCTGCAGGCATGAAGAAGCCTGAGGTTTGATGAAACTTACTGGGAAGGGGAGAGGAAAAAACATATTTATCAAAGAAGAAAGGGAAAGAAAACAACAGTTTTGCATGTGATGTCTCTGAGCTCATATGGAACACAGGTCTATTAAGTGAGGACAGAGTGGTCCTTCTATCACAGAAAAGAGGAGGAGGAAGTTACCCAAGTAACTACTCTGGGAGCAATCTTTGACAACAAGAAAAAAAGAAGTTATAAGAATTCATTGAGATCACACAATATTGGGAGTTACAGCAAGATATTCCTGTCCTGCCAAAGCTGGTGAAGAGGGAGGTCTGTTCTTGGAAGTGACTGTGTTACTGCAGCATTGTTTTTATCCTCACATTTGTCTAGTGTTAAATCTGATGCAATGAAATGACACACAAAGGCACTCACTCCATCCCACGCATCTACAACTGCCATCGGTCTCAGATCTGGATTACTGCACTGTTTTTGCCGTAACAAGGCACTGCGAGATCCCTTCTCTTTCTTCTACACAGTACAACAAGAGGAAGTGTAACACACAGCATGTTGATCATGGCAGCCTTCCTTTGCTCACAGGAGTTGTAAAGAGTAGGGAAGACAGCGTGAACCTAAGATGCAAGACAGCACAAGCAGGTGAATCCTGCAGCACGGATTTCACAGTGCATGACACACACATGGAAAATGGAGATGGTTCTTCAGCTTTCACCAGTGTTTGTAAGAGAAATTCATGCAACAGCAGGCAGAACCATTCAGAGTGGGGAGCAAAGCCACAATGACTGGCTAGTTTCTCTTTTGAAAGAATCTCTAAGCTCATGCACAGAAGAATCCCTCAAAGAGAAGTTACCAAGACACAATTGTGCTATGAATACACAGCAACTTGTACAGCGATGGAGAAGTGCTCAGAGGAAGTGTGATTGCTCTAGGATGGTTCCTCTTCAGATATTTGGGCACAGTTTAGGAGCTATCACAGCCCGAGTGGAATTCACCTGAAGAACCCTGGACGTGAAAAGAAAAAGGACATCTTACAATCATCAATAGCTGCATGCAACTGAGCAGAGATGAGGATGTGGGAGCAGGGAACTGTGTCTTCCAGCTTTTGAGAAGAGGAGGAGGAAGTATGGGACAGGCGCCAGCTGATTCTGCTCCTTCACCCTGGAGAGGGGAAGAAAGTTTTCCTCTGTCCTTCCTCATTGGGGTGAATTGTCAAGTCAACTGCCTGACAGTCAGAATCCATCACATGGGAAAACCCTGAAGAAAAGCAAAATCTGTTGAAGTTATCACAGACACAGAAAGCATTCATATGCTTGTGCACATGCAGAAGCACACAAAAGAATGTTTTAAAATAACCCTCTAGGATATCTGCAAACTGAGTGACCAAAACCATAACAGTTTGCATCTTACAGATATGCAATTCCACCTTCTGCTGCAAAAGTTGCACGTGAAAGAACCAGGTTAGAAATGCCTGTATTTCCTACCTGTAAGGGTATGTGAGGCATGAGGGCATCTACTTCATTACGGTCATAAGCTCAAGTGCCTTAATAAATAACAGGGAAACTGATAGCAACACCACAGACACAAACCCAGTCGACAGACAAATGATAGTGGAGACAATAGAAAAGACCAAAGCTCTTTGACTGCTAACTGATGGGTTGTTAAGAAAATACCACATAGTTCGAGAGGACCAGCCCCGACTTTATAACTGGAAAGAAAAGGGAAGAAGGATGAACAATGAGGATTACAGATACTTGAAGTGGGGACCTGAAGGACTAGGCAAAAATTAAGGAATGCTTAGGGAAAGAACCAAATAGCCAAAAAGGGGAAGAATAAGCAGAGCGGAAGACCAGTGGTGGAAGGGTAAGAGGTCACATGTAAGCAGCCCAGACAGTGCTCGGGATGCCTGTCTGAGCCCTGCATCTTATCAAAACCTTTCCTAACTATCTCCATGTAATTTCACCCACTATCCTGCCTGTGAATGCTGCAAGATTTAGATGTCAGCAATCAGAATGATTAGACCAACTGGAGTTGAATGAGGAGCCGGCAGCTGGAGGGACCATGAAACACACAGCCCACAAATCCAATGTGCCATTAACTGGGAGAACTGGAGCTAGTGAATTACAGGGGACTGGAAGCAGCTTGGGTTTAACTGCCAGCAAATGCAGGTACCCCAGGTCATGGGGCTGTGTCTAGGGTGCCAACACTTGGGGAGCAGTGTGTTTATATTTTTCCTCTAACCAGATCTGTGTTGGGTATATGCAACTTGTTGACAAACCCCCAGCTGGCCTAGGCAGGGAAGAGGAAGAAAATCTGTCTCTGGAAAGACTTAGTCTCAGACAGAGGCAGAGGCTGGTAAAGGAGCCCATGGCTTGGATGTGGATATTGGACACATTGAAGGTCTGGCCTGTGCCAATATTGGAGGGATCCACAAATTGAAACACGCTTGTGAATCTAGAGAGGGAAGGCATAGGTGTTTTAACTGGGATCTTCAACCTCTCTCAGGCTGGCAGGAGGAACAGGACTCAGCTTTCTGTACTTACATTTATGGCAGTTTTGTGTTGACAAAGGCAATGCTTGGTTGTGACAGTCTAGTCTGGATAGAGGTTGCCGTCACGCTCTGCACAGCACACTCAGGCTGGCTACAGGCTGACCCTGAAATGGGAAAGCAGCAGCTCCATCCATCAGCCCAGGGCAGAGACCTCAGAGCTCTGGTTACATGAGGCTGGACCCCCTTAACATTATTGTGACCTGTTTACTTGCTCCTAGAAAGGGATTACAAAAGGCCAAGGTGCAACACACCTGTGAACATCAACACCCTGACATTTCCTAAGTGGAGCAGCTCCTTTGCTCTATAAAAAGATGAGGGTTCAGATCCTCCTGATCTCAAGAAATTGCATGATCGGGGGCCCCTCTGGAGTGTCCATACACAAATGCAACACGATTGCTGAAGAAACTGTGGTCCACATGCAGACACAGAGCTATGACGAACTGTGAACTGGAGATGTGGTGGAATAACTTGCATGACTTAGTGTTGTCATGGATGGGTAAGGCCTCTTTGGGAAGGAAAGAGGGCAAGAAGCACAGGCCTGTGCTCAAAGAAAGGAGCAGCCTGTGTGCACAGAGAGGAATTGCATGAGCTCAGCTCTACTCAAATGGGAAAAGCCTTTTGTTTGATTGCAGGCCCTTTTTCCTCTCACTGGAGACTTTACCACCCCTGTGTCTGCTAGAAGGGCAACAAGGAAGGGTGTAAGTAATCCAAGAGAACAATCCCAGAGGGCATTAAGGAAGTTTTTTGACAAAGGAGGCAGACATGTCAATAAGGAGAAGCACGTAACCAAGACAATTATCAATCAAGACAAATTAGCTCAAGATGTGAAGACTGATCAAAGCCTTGGCTACAGCAGCCGTAAGGTAACATTAAAGATCTTGAACAAACGGAGGTAGCCAAGTAACATAAGAACAATCTGAAACTTGGAGAGCAGATTTTGGCTTGCTCAGGGAATTAGTAGGCAGGATCTCCTGGAAGGCTAAGGCAAAGGGGCCCAGGAAAGCTGGTTGATCTCCAAGAACAGCCAGTCAAAGTAGAACAGTCCGTTTTGCCGTGCAGGAAACCAAGTAGATGTGGCACGGGGCCAGCTCTGCCCCAGGGGGAACTCCTGGTTGAGCTCAAACACAAAAAGGAAGTGTGCAGGGGGTGGAAGTGAGGCGAGGCTCTTTGGAAGGAATAGAGACAGCACCTCAGTACACAGAGGGGCAGCTAAGAGAAAGTTTTGCTGAAGATGAAGCTTGCAGGGGGTGCAGAGGCAACAGAAGGTAGCACAGCAAAAGAAATGTTGGCCCACTACTAAAAGGAACCGAAAAAGGCCAAGGTAGATGAGACCTTCTTGGCCGTGGAGGCGTCTCCGACCTCAGTGCAGTGGCAGAGTCTGTGCAAGCCAAGCGTAACTCAGGATATAGAAAAATAGGGACGACCAAGGCAAACTAGAGATCAGGACAGGCAGCAGGAGTCTCGACTAGAGAACCTGCAAAGATCTCTTCCAACCGGAATCATTCTGCTTAGAAATTCCCAAGCTCACTGTAAATTCTTTTGCCATCTAAGGAAGAAGAAAAAAAAATTCAAGGTGGAAATGTCATCTCAGCCTACTGTCCTCACCAGCCCTGTGCCAAGCTGAAGAGCTGTTGTATTTAAAAACAGAAGACAAAACAAAGCAACGCATATTAGAAAAGAACACTTCAGTTCACTAACACTCCCATCCATATGCGTTTCACTGACACTGGGGATTGCCAGGGACTGATTTTCAAACACCAGTTTAGGTGAGACCAAGATGAAAACAATAAAAAAACATAACAACACTCAGGACAAGCATGCCATAACTTCAGCAGTACAAAAGGTAGCAAATAAACCAATTTGGGATGGAAAGAGGAATTACAAATTCCATGTGGAAGTTACATATAGAAATGGAAAACACCCTATCCTGCTATCCCGCTGCTTGCTAACTTTTCCAGACCCTTTAAAGTCTGTTTGGAGGATGCAATAATTCATGTGTTAAGGAAGATTTTTCAGGGGTCACAAGTATCCTGCTGCCTTATCCTGCACTGTCTAGTGGCAGTCTTTTGATGTTGTATCCCTGGACAGTGCCAATTTTATAGGTAAGCATCTGTTAAGTGACCACTAAAGCAAATAAAGGAAAAATAAACAGGGCCACCTTCCAGAACTACTGGTATCCCAGCAATATCCAAATTGGAGGAACTTGTCTACCAAAACAGATGATGCATTTCTGTGAAGAAAACAAAACATACAAATGTTTGAAAAAAGGAGCAAAACACAATGGATTTATCACCTCTCTCCAAAGGTCCCTTCACTGAACCACCAATCAGACAACCATTTATGTATTCCACATACATCTACAAACACAGGAAACAAATGAGTATTATTATTATTTGGAACACAGCAAAGCCAAGAGTCTTTCAAGGCTGCTGCAAGAATGAAAGGGCAGCTACACACTTCCAGTGCTAGAGCAGCAGGGAGTCAAGCTGGAAGTGTGCAGCTTCAGGCCATGGAGAAGAGGAGGCTGAGGGGGACCTGATCAGCGTGTATAAATACCTCAAGGGAGGCAGTGAGGAGGAGGGGGCGGCCTCTTTGCAGTGGTGGACAGCGATGGGACTAGAGGAAACGGCCACAAACTGAGGCGCCAAAAGTTCCACAGGAACTTAAGGAAACATTTCTTGACAGTGAGGGTGACAGAGCCCTGGAACAGGCTGCCCAGAGAGGTTGTGGAGTCTCCTACTCTGGAGATCTTTAAAATCCACCTGGATGCCGCCCTGTGTCGTGCGCTCTAGGTGACCCTGCGTGAGCAGGAATGTTGGACTAGATGACCTCTGGGGTCCCTTCCAACCTTAAGCATTCTATGATTCTATGGGAGCTTCAGAAGCTCAAGCCTTTTTCAAAGGCTGCTTCAGAGGAACGGAACCGTCGCAGCTGCGCACAGGCCCCGGCAGCCGCTCGCTTTAACGAACTGAAAGTTCTGACTTCCCACCGAGGCGTCACATGGACTTTTTCTCAAGCAGTGGAAACAATTGCTTAGGCAGCTCTTGCGTGGGGCTGCAGACACCAATGAGCTGTTAAAGTACCTTTTAGAATAAAATTGAAACTACGAGGAGAGATCATTCATTCTTTACCTCTGAATCAGGAAGTCCACTCATTCAAGCAACCATCAGGTCATGCAGCAAAACAGAACATTCACACCTTCCCTTCCACTCCTCCTCCAAACAGCAACTCACAAAGGACTGCTTGGAGGTTTCCTCAAGCCCACCAGGAAAGTCAGTGGGGGCTTTTCACACATGTAGCTTATGGTAGTCTAAGGTCAACAGCTAATTTTGGCCAGGGAAATCCCAACGCCATTCATTTAGCGTTTCCTTAATATAGCTTAGATTGTGTAGGTTAGAAAAGGGAAAGGCCTGAAACAGCCATGATGCAACTAAAATTAAATGACGCTCCTTGTCAACACAAGGCAGTGCTAGCAGACATACCACGCTGCGTGCCAGATTAGTACACCATTAATAAGCACTATCACTGCATTGCTCACAACACTACAGTGTCGTATAGGAGAAGCACCTTCTGCCAGAACAGAGCCTCCATGTCAAGGCTGAGGTAAGCCTGGCATTTAGTCAATCACCAATGCTAAGCACTTGGAATAAGCTAGCTGTAAAAAAAAAAAAAAAAAAAAAAAAAAAAAAAAAAAAAAAACTGCTGAGAAAACTACTTGCTGCAGTGCCCAGAATACCCAAAGGCAGGATGGCTGGATCCTGTTCTCATCTCATTGCCCCCATCCACCAGTTCCTCAGGAATTGAGGTAGCACCTGGTTGACCAGAAGAAACATCAAATGTTTTGGGCTATTTATAAAAATGGTGCTAGAAAGAGAATAGCAGCCCAGGACACATGGACAGGGTCTCTCTCCACCTCTACTGCAGGGGTAATGGGGAACCAGGTAGGAGAAACAAGCACGAAAAGCCATCAGGATTTTTAAAAAGGCAATACTCTTAAGGAAAATGGAGAATTGAGAATGACAATATTGTTTCTTTCACAAATCCTTCAATCACATAGGTTAACTCTTTTCCCCAAACTTGCTCAGATGTCATTAGACTATGTTTGCAAAGACACACTGAAAACTCAGTGAGAAGTTAAAAAAAGAACTTAAGAGCTAGAATAGCCAAACAGAACTGCCATTTTATTACAATCAATAATGAGACTGCCCAGACAAGACTCTGCACTCTCCATTTGCCAAGGTTTCCAAGGCAGGCTGGACAAAGCCTTGTGCAGCTTGCTCTGACCTTGAAGCAGGGGTTTGGATTCACGACCTCCACAGAAGTCCCTTGCAACCTGAATTATCCTCTCCTGCCTCCTAACCTCAAACTTCTTCTACATCCCTCCTGATTCCAGCTGTTGACTAAAGAAATCACGAAGCTATTGAAACACCTTTGCACCTTGCAATCTGCCAGCACTTAGGGGAGAGTCCATGGGACACATCTGTAATGGGTTCCGGGCCTGCTGGACACCAGGGCCACCCAAGGGCGCAGCTCGTGCGTGACGCCGGGACCAGGCCGGGGCGCGCAGGGCTCACGGGGTGCCGCGCACGGGCAGCCCCCAGGCCGCTCCTCGGAGCGCGGCGTCAAACCAGACTGAGTCACGAAGGCCTGAGTCAGGTTCAAAGCCTGAAGGAGAAGCCCAAAGCTCCCCAAAACGCCCGTTCCCCGACTGTGGCTGTGTGAGGGGAACGGGCCCTCGGCTTTCCCCGATCGCCACCTTGTGTCGTTGGGGAAGCACTGCCGGCAGCTCCTCCACCTACCTCATCCGGGAGCCTCCATCCATCCCATTCATCCCACCATCCTCTGTGGTATGAGGTGCCCGCCTAGCTAACACTCTCTGTGGCATCCTACCAATCTACACTGAACACTTGTTTGCTTAACGGACCCAGAGAGAACTGTTAAAATTCCTGCCACACTCATAAAATGATTCCCATCACGTCTCCTCTGGCTGCTCCTGCCTAGCGGGACCCCGGCTAAGTGACCTCAGGAATGGGACAGAATTTAGAGCCCTCTCCTTGCTTCCGACCTGGCTGCCTCGCGGCTGCGACAGCAATAGCATCGACGTGCAATGGCAGCTTTACTGCTGCCTGGAAATTAGGGATTTTCTCTTCCCTGAGGAGTGCAGTTGTTCAGTGCTGCTCAGAGAGCTCATGTTCCCCCTGTCCCTTGGGAATATGCTCACTGAGACATTCATGTGTCTCGGGGCACACAAGAACTGGGAATTATTCAGAAGGTGGATCTAATCCTGATGCTGCTCCTTAAATGTGAAGAAGCTGCTGCTGTTGGCAATGGAAAACAGCAGGGAAACAGCACTGCAAATGTAAGAGGGAAGCTCACCTGGCCACAAAACACAGGAACTCCCATACAGGCCACATCAACATGGAATAACATCTGAGATTCCTTTTCAGGGGAGATGTGACAACCGGGGACTGCTACAGCATCTCTTAAAGCGGGAGCAAAAGCAGTTTAGCAGCTCAGCCTACCCAAAACCAGTACATATCCTCTGTACTCAGAGGACTACGTTGGGTTTCCAACAGGTGAAATTCTGATTTCCTGTGTGAGAAAGCAGAGGCTTCTAGTGTAATCAGGCTCCCTTCGCAACCCTAAAAAGGCTCTTGAACTTTTTGGGGCTCAGCAACGCCGAAAAAAAGCTACAGTTTTTGCAATCTTGGCAACTCCACTTTGGCTGAAGCACAGGAACTAATACATTTTTGCCTCCTGCGCAGATGATGGAAACTCCTAAATCATCTAAAAGCACCACACACATACTGCAGAAATCTAGTAACTAGTATCTTGTCCTACTGGATAAAAAAGATTATTTTCTCAATGTTCTAAAGACCAAGACACTGGAAAGCTTTTTTTTCCCCCTCCCCCCAGAAGTGTCAAATTTCACAGTGAATTCTCATTAAAAGGCTTTAACAGACAAGTTTTATTCTGCTGGAATAAGGCCATCCCATCAGACCATGAGGCCTAAAAACACTTGCCAAACTCCTCACATCTATCTAGCCTCTCTCCCTTGTGTTCAGACATTCACATGCTGACAGATTATTTGAATTCTCCTACACTTCTAAGAGCAAAGGAGTAGATTTAGCATTTGAAGCAGATGAACTCATTCTGAGCTAGTCATCTGAAATCAGCTCACTCCATGCAAATCAGTACATCTGCTATGAGACAGGGATCATCACTCAATGCAAAACTCGCTGCCTCTGAAGGAGGCTCTCGGTTTCTTTCTATTAGCAAGAGTAACTAAGGTGAACAAAATAAATCACGTGCTTTCCTGGAAATTCATCTCTAGTGGTGGAAACCATTGGCATTCTCGACAGCAGACAATCACTGCTGGAGCTCATGTTAATGTAGTTTAGCTACAGCATAAAATTCTGCACCTTTGGAGTTTCTTAAGCATTAAACAAGTAGTCCAGACGATCTGTTTCTTGACACAGAAGAACACAGAAGACAGTGATATACTGTAGCATGTAAACAATCTCCCCATATAGCTGTACCAATAACTAGCATCTGTTTCCATCAGCTCATTTAATAGTTCTGCCAAAGTCTCTGCATTCACATGACATCTTTCAAATGAACTAACCCCATCCCTGTGCTGCCTTCTGTGCTTTCAAGACCAACCATTCTTCAGAGATAGGAGGGGTAATAATGAATGAACATCCTTCAGATGAGATCCTTTGGTTTAGGATCACCTTATTGTTCTCATTCCCACATGGAAAAGTGGCATCTATGGCAGAAAACAGCAGTCAAATCCATCTGAAATCCTGGCACTGCAAAACAACAGGAAAAATGCTCAAATCACGAAGAAAGGGTGAAACAGAACCACCAAAAATTGAGCAGTAAGCTTCCGGATTGCAGTATGGTCACAGCTGAGAGACTCATGCCTCCAGTTTTATAAAATCTACCATGGGAGATTACATCAGATTGGGAAAGAAGCATTTCATGTCTATCCCAATAACCAGCTCCCAAGGCACTGGACACACTGTGGCTTTGCTAGGAATGAATGAGCTATAAAAGAAATATTAGACCCCTCCCATTAATGAGAGCATTTAATGCCTCCCCCCCCCCAAAGAAAGAAAAAGAAGAGAACTAGGAATCTTGGTCTGACTACAGCACAGGGCACTTCAACTAGGTGTTCACAGATCACCAGAAACAACACGGAGAGGAGGTGGCACTGCAGGCAAGCAGGAGGCAACAGCTGCACTGAACATAAAATACAGAGAGCACTGACTCCAAAGTTTTCCTGTCACAAAGGCTCGAGAGCACATTGTTGTTCACACCTCTGAACTACCTCTCAAGCACTTCCAGGGAGCCTCAGCCACAAGCTCTTTAACAAAGCTGAACGGATCATTTTTAAATAGCTTAGGAAGTGGTGGGAGTAAACACAAGAGAACATTTTATACATGCACACCTATACATATATATGTATTTTTTAATATATATATATATTTATATATATATATATATATATATGTGCGTGTGTATCTATGTCAATGTAGTTTTCCTCCCAGGAAACACAAAGGCTGCAAAACATATATATGCATATGTTTATACATATATGGAAATCATATGTATATGTATATATGTATACACACACAAATCTAATACTTTATTGTGCAAACACCTTTTTTATTGTGCCACACTCTGTCATTCCTGTCATCCCTGCCCTTGTCACCCTCTGTCATCCCTGCCCCTGTTTCTTCTATAAAACGGAACCAACTTTCAGCCATCACTTCCATGGTCCACCTAATCTGGTGGGATACCACATCACTTTGGACAAACTTTTAATCACAGTTCAGATATTCACTGATAATCCTTGTAAGGAAAAATCAGTTCTTAGTTCAGTGATTACCTACTGAATTGGAGATGATAAATGAGAAAACAAAATAAAATTAAAACACCCAAAATACACACACACAAGATACTAAAGTTTTTAGTAAAGTTTTTTAGTTGCCATCATCTGTGCAGTTATCATACAAGATACTAAAGGTATTTGCTTAGCATGGCCATGAAGCCTCACATTTTGTAAAGCTTTCAGCCTATCAGAATGTTGTCATCATAGCTACAAAAAATGAGGAAGTGAGATTTAAAGGAGTCATTATCTCTGTCAAATGTTTAAGCCTGAAACATTTAAAATAATCTTTTTTTAAGACTTTTTAATTTGACATTAAAAAAAAACATTTTAACACATCTAACTGAAGTAAGTATGGAAAAAATAAGTCTGTTACTCATGGCGCATTATCTAGTATAATCTAACAAGCAGAATATATGCCAGACTACACTCAAAAAACACTAAGTTTGGATTTTTTTCTTTTTCCTCCTAGTCATTTCAAAACACTATCACTTCCACAATTTCTCTGCCAGCTGCACTGTTTCCTCATTGGGCTACTTTTGTTTGGGTGATTCTGAATTACAGCAACACTCAAGATTGCTTAAGTCACCAACGGCCAAGCAACATCATGACTGCTATCAACAAGAGAGCCAGCATACAAATTGGGAGAAGGTCATCCAAACTGTGGTTCCATGATCCACATACATTTTTGTTATTGCTGTTAAGCAAAGAATTAAGCAATAAGAGAGCCAGTCTGGAGACTGACTTAAAATTGAATTTGGGTCCCAGCTGTTCTTAAGATTGCTTCTCCCATAACATCATACCTTTTGGTATGAGAAGAGGAAATGGGCAGCAGGGCTTATCTGTACACTGTGCTTTACCACATCTTACACATTTAAAGAATTTCAACGGGAAGACACAGCTACCCTCAAATGGATAGTGACTTGAACATTTTAAGCCTCCTCTTAAGTGTTTAGTTTACTTGTATCACACACAAAACTGTATTCTAGTCCACAGCATTCCCAAAATCACTCCCTGCCAAGGCCTAATCAATTCAAGCTCCTTGCTCCTACGACTAAGATGTTCCAAGGCATGGAGAGATGACACTCACATTGCACAAGGGCAGATCAATGTCCAAAAAGGATCTGCACAGAGAAAGAGACAAAAAAAAAAAACAATTCAGGATGTACTTGCTAGCACTAACAAAAGCGAGCGACAGCAAGTTTGGCCTACACAAGAACACGCTAGATCTCCCTGCCACCGTTGGGGCCAATTCTGATTGCCTAATTGTTAAAATGAGTTAAAAATTGGATTTCAAAAGAGCCTTTACAGTAATATTCCCTGGTGGTCTCTGAATGATTCAAAACTTAGGAAACACTTTGGAAAAGAATAACACTGCTGATGTGGTAAAATATCTCTCCCTGTTTGCAAGCAGCACACAGGCCTGCTTAATCCTTCCCTTGCTACTTGCTCTTCTCGCTTTCTAGCATTAAATTCTCTGCTGAGCAGCAGCTGGGAAAGTCTGAAACACCTGAACATCCCATGTCCATGTACGTAACTCCTTCATCAGGTTCAAACCCCTATCACATTTTGTGCCGCTTTTATAAACAGGTCCACAAGCCTGAGAATCTGAGTGATGTAGTGAAAACTTTCTTGGGCAGCTTGTTGGCTGCACTGAAAGACTAATTTGCTGCATGCTACACAAAATCCTTTCTAGCATAAATAAGAGTCAAAATTATATAAGACTTAATTCTGACTACTCATAATTTGCCTTCAACTTAAAAAAAAAACCAAAGCTCCGAATATCCCTAGTTAATTGTTGGTAACAGGGCTGTTGAATCCAGTCATCCGCCAAGCAAAAGACAGACAAAGATTTGCACAAGGACATAGAGACAGAGCAGAAGAGATTTATTCTACACACCAAACAGCCAAATTTAAGTATTTTTTTTCATGCTTTTTTCTTTTGGAAGAGCTTTGCTGATTGTGTATTTGCTGTTGGAGACTAGTGGTTGGCACCCTGAACGCTAGTGAGGCAGCAGCAGGTATCCTGGGTACCCCTACCTGCTGATGCAACACGGCTCCCCAGTGTGCTGAAGGCATCAGACTAGTTTTCCACTCTTTTGGCTGCTAGATGTAAGTCCCATATTCCAGGCACAAGGGAGAACAGCCTTGGAGAGCATCGTGCTGCTTGCATGCAGAAAGCAAGCATGTTGTACTGTCCTGATTCAACAATTTGTTTATAGGAAATGAGGGGGGAAAAACAAGTCTGGACATCCTTTCCTCAGAAAAATCAAGTTTGCATAAACTAGCTGAATGACGCACACTGTGTGGAATGCACACTAGTTTATGCAGGCTAAGTGGTTGAGAATTATGGATACACTGAAACAGGTTTTTATCTATTCTTTTCTTCACATCATGTATCTCTCTTCCCCTAACCTTTTTTAAATCATTTTTTCCCTAGTGTATCTGCCAAATGTCTCCATTTTCTTTTCACAGATGGAGAGATACAGTCACCTTTATTCGGAAAAGCATGAGCCTTTGCCTTGGCCAAGGCCAAGGCCTTTCGTAGGCCTTGCCAGTTACCGTAACTGAAATGGTCAGCTCATGGCTATTAAGGCCCCAAAGAAGGGTTAGCTTTACAGGTCTGTAACTGCTAGGAAAAAAAAAAGCTGATGTGAGTGACGGTTGAGGGCTCCTGGACTTTCAGTAATTCAGTGTGTATGGACACACTTAGCTCGCATAGACTGGTGGATTGCTGTACTCCTAGACACCAGATCTACTTTAAGGAACATTCAGGTCAGACAAACCTTCCAGTGTATTTACTGTCCATCTTCCTTGGTAACACTGCCCAAAGAGACGAAGGAAACAAAATCATATACCTCTGGTCAAATTTTATCTGCTGGAAGAGACAATGCTCAAACCTAGAGATTCAAATGTGAAAATACACTTTGAGTCATAAAGAAAAAACAGACTGATAAACCATTTTATGAAAAAATCCCACCCCTTCCCACTCGAGATATCAAGAAAAATATACCAACAAAGAGTCAATTAAATACCTTTCTGTATGTCTTAAGTTACACTGCTAGAAAGTGGACACTATCCACTTGAAAATCCTGTTTGCACCTACTATCAGTACAAACAAATCAGCATTATTTTTCCCCTCCGAGAGCACAATTATGGAAAAACTCAAGCTTACCTGGTGCATTTTAAACAGTTTATGTAGATTCAAAGTGTATCAACAGATAGATGCTCTTCTAAGCACTGAGCTGCAAAAAGCTCAACTGTGCAGCTAGAAGCAGCAAAGCTGAACCTAAACATGCAGACATGGAGAGAAAGGCTAGAAGTAAAGCCCAAGAGATCTGGCATTGCTGCTTCTGTTTTCGGTGTGGGAAGAAAGAAGGAAGAGACAGACATCCTCCTTTCAGCCTGTGAAACTACAGCATTAATGAGAAATATACAAGGAAGAGTGCCAGTACTCAGCTCATTTGCCCAAGGTCACACAGATGGTAAAATTAAGGCTAGTACATTAAAATCCTCGGGCCCCCAGTCTGCTGCACACTTACCTTCACTTTATTACAAATTTACAAGAGCACAACTTGCCTTTAAGTTGTCATCAAGATGGTACAGGAGATCCATGCAGACCCATTCTTCTGATTTTCCATGGAGCATCTGCAATCATGTCAGCTTTACTGATACATCATGATGGAGCACAGAAGACAAATGAACAAGATGATATATACATACATATATATTCCCCAAGTGCAAAAGGTCTCCTTCTGTTGTCTTAAGCCAGTATTCAAAAATCAAGAACCACATGTTATATCCACGTATCATTATTTGACCAGGATTTTGTTAGCAGATGTGTAGATAAGAAAGGCAGCTTTATCAACAAAAGAAAACAAAGAGTATGAAAGGCATTTTCTAGCAACATTAGGAATACCTCAATGTTCTTCAGAGCTTTACTGCTTTAGGGGAACCTGTGCAATGGCTTGGCCATGTGACATCACACAGTTTTACCATTCAGTGTCTTATTGTCCTAAAAGCACTGGTGTAGAAACCACTAGTCCTGATACACAGTGCCACCTTGTGTGATGCTTTAGAACTGAAGCAGCCCGGGAAATGACATTTCACACTCACATCCAACTTCAGGGGTGCTTTAGTAGCTTTTGAAAGGCACATAGGGTCGTGCAATCAGCCTCCCCACTCTTGCACAACTGTGTATGATCTAGCTCAGGTTACTACAGATGCAAGTGACAGAGCAGTGGAACAGGCTGCCCAGGGAGGCTGTGGAGTCTCCTTCTCTGGAGGACTTCAAAACCCACCCGGATGCCACCCTGTGCCACATGCTCTGGGTGTCCCTGCTTGAGCAGGAAGGTTGGACTAGATGATGTCTAGAGGTCCCTTCCAACTTTGAACATTCTGTGATTCTGTGATCTCCATGGCCCCAAGCAAGGACAGGGTGACAAAGTAAGTAATGACAGTTACTCCTCCCTTCCTCAAATTGGATCTGAAAGAAAAAATATATAATAGAAGTTACACCTTTCCCATCTGCAGGCTGTATTTTGGGAATGGTACTCTATTAATCTGTAGAAAGAAGCCTGAGAGCTGATTTACCTGCAGCAGCTTTGCTGAGCCTGTAGCACACACCAGAGCAGCACCTCCCATGACATAGGGATCTGCAGCGTAGACCTCACGAGAGCTGGTAGCCAACCCAGGGCCTCTGCTCCACCTGGGCCTCGTGAGACATGGAAGCTGCCAGCCACCAAACGTGCCCGGTGCAGAGCCAGCACGACCGGCACTGCCGGCACCTCGCGAAGGCGCCAGGCCCAGGCCCTGTGCGGCACGAGCAGCGGGCCTGGCCGAGAGAAGAGAGTTAGCGGGTTTCAAAGCTGTAGGGGCTTCAACACATGTGCTCAGGGCGTGTGTGTTAAACACAAGGCATATTAAAGGAAAAAAAGAAAGGAAAAAAAAAGATAAGAAAAAGATGAATGCTTTAGAATTCGGGTCACTATGGTCAACTGGAAATAAAGTTTCTGTTTTTGCAATTCTGAATAAATTCTGCATTATCAGAAAAACTTGTATACGCATGGTCTCTTTTCACAGACCAAAATCTTAACACTTACCAGTGTTTCTCCATGGTGGAAAAAACTTTGCAACCCCTAAGGCATGATTATATTTTTGATAGATATTTACCCAACAGCAGCACTGAACCTACCTACTTTTTTCACACTGACATGAAACTGGAAATTTCTGCATTATCTTTTCTCACACAGTATCTGTTGAAACAGAAGCATTACAACAACCCGCAGAATTCACCGACTTAATTCGCCTTCCAGCATTCAACAGGAGCCTTTTTTTGCTCTAGCAAGTAGTGCTCATTCCCCCCACCAGATGAGCTGTGCACAAATGTTCACAGAGGAACATGCTAAATTAAGGAGCATTCACAAGATGTAGTTCAGAACACCATCACTTTTTCAGTCTTTCTTTGCTCCCTTCCCTCCACCCAAGCAGAAAAAAGCAAGACACGGGTCTTCTGCCATACTAATGTATTCCATCTTTCAAAAAGAAAGACATGATTTTAATATTACTTAACAATATGTTAAAAAAGTAGCCAGATAGGCTTCAGTGTTAATACAATTATACACTCTATAACAGATTTGATAGTGTGAGTACTGTTCTTTTTTAAATTTTCTCATTCTGCAAGTATTCTTACACAAGCTGGCTACAAGTCAGGAAAAAAAATCAAAAAACACAAATAGCGTAACTTGTACACTCTTAAACAGTAGATTGTGAAAGAACTGAGGAGATACTTGTCCCATAAGAGTCTCTTTTTCATGAAGTCATGTCAGGAGAAATCTGGAGCAGATGAAAACACAACTGACTAGGTCCATTCCTCTGTCAGGAGTCAGAATGACAAAACAGAGCTAGATGCAGAGGTGACAGGAGCCACTGCAGATGATGCAAACTAGTATTTTGGCCTCCACCCAAGCCTAAGCAATTTAAAGTCTTTGAGGCCAAGGCATTCAGAAGGAGATGGAGAAGGGCTATTGCTCCAACTCCGACGGCATACAGCTACAATCAAGTAAGTCTCACTCACAGACTACAAGCACACAAGCTAACAAATTCAGGTAGAAAGTGGCAATTTTTCAGTCCGCAAGAATTATCAGGCCAAAGGGTTCAGTGCAGATCCACACAGCACTGGGGACAAGGCAAGGCAGCACTGGCTCAAGGCCAGGTAAGCTCTCAGCACAGCAGGACAGGTAAGTGGAGTTGTCGCTCGTCGATTCCTGCAGGGTTCCCTCCCCATCTCGTGTCATCTCAATGTGCAGCAAAGGTGGTTTTTTTCAAGCTAAAATTGGACCAGTTGATGGAAAGTCTCTGCCTTGTCTGTCTGGCAGAATCCAAGCAGAATCTGAAAGGTGAGAAAGGAGAAAAAAAAAAAAAAAGGAAGAAAGTGATAAAATGAAAGAAATAAACTGTAAATCACAGATATTATCCCCTTTTTGGAAGAACAGCACCCATTCCTATGGATAAAATCTCTTAAACCACCTAAAAACAAAACCGCTTTTTCTGCTCAAGTGGATTATGAATCAGTTACTCCACACAACAACTATTTTGTCAAGAGTAACTGAGAGAAGGAGTAAAGCACAATGCATATTGAAGAGCAACCAGAAACAGCCGACACTGCTGCATTCCCCCAACCCCTGCACCAGCAAGGGTGAATAGCAGGTAACCTGCAGCAGAACCACCAAAGACAGGGGCTGCTGCTCCTCCTCAAACCATCCTTACAACCACTGCAAGTTAAGCTTGACACAAACACCTAGAAAAAGGAAGGTTGCATATAATACAACAGAGAAATAGTCTGTAAATCAGGAGGAGAAGTGTCTTTAGAACAAAAAACCTAGGCAGCAGCTTTCACTGGATACAATGCATGTTTCTGGAACAAAATTTGAAAGATCGGAGCATGCTAAGAAGCAGGTACCTCAGGGATGATTAATTCATGCTCAAGTCCTTTATCAAGGCAAGGTGTCTCCTGCTTAGGCTAGAAAGTTCTACAACATCAAGTTAACGATTATATGACACCCTCCTTGGAAGGTCACACAGCTTCCATAAAAAAAATGAAAGCCAAAAGAAGAGAAGCAGATAGAAGGAGAGAATTTGAGAAGATACTGAGAAAGATTAGAAGAACTAGACTTACTTTGCTCTTTCTATGCTAAACTTAGAAGTAGCCTGCTAAATTAATTTTGAAGCCAGGCTGTAATTAATGTATCCATCTATTATCCTGCTAAGAAGCAAGTAGAAAAGATGAAGATTAACACAGTATGAATTATACAACTCAGTACGCTGGCACAACTCTCTGTTGCAGAGGGTTATTAAAACAAGCAGCGTAGCTAGAATCCTGGGATCGAACTGGAGAAAATAGCAAGCTATAGAAATTGTGCATGCTAAGGGTGTCTTCATGGAGTTGTTTTTCTCCTTGAAAGAGGATCTTTCAAGCTATTTCAGTCACCTCTCCTAATGAGGTATGCAATAAAGAAACAGGACAGAGAGCAAGCTACGCACACAGCCCCCCCATTTAACAGATGAGAGTAAAGCAGTGGATTACATCAATCATTATGAATCCATTAAAAATGGTACTGCTAAAGTTTTTAATTGCTCTTTTGGAATCATGTGTGATGAATTAATGTCCAAATTTAGGCTGAATTCCTACAGCTAAGATACTTTGCTACGTTCCTTCTATTAAGGAGTAAAGAATGAGCTGGTGATTTTTTTTTTGTTTGCTTTTAATGCTATAGATACTGCAAGCTCAAATGAACCTTCAAATATTACATGAAACCTGCAGCAAAGTGCTTATGCTATAGCAACACTAGCACTATATTTAGAATAGGCTACATTTTACCTCTTAAGTCTAGATTTACGCTAAAAAGTACTTTAATAAGTAGTACTTTCCAAGGCTTACGCAGAAAAATCCATATTAAGAATGTGGAACATGCGCTGCTGAAAACAATATTTTCTATCCCATTTTAACTCCACCATTAAATCACACAAATAAAGATTTTGCATAGATATGATGCAAAACAGGCATAGTTGTCAGCATTACTTCCCCAACATATAGCCAACTAAAAATTAGCAGTTTGAAAGCTGTATTTTAATGAAAAACTGATCTTAAAAATCCCTTCTAAATAAACGTTTATTTAGTTTTTGCAAAATACAATATAATTCAATTCAGTATTTAACTGCAGGAAATAGGCTTGTTTGTAATGTTTCAGAAGTTTGGGATATTGTGTTGGATACGCATGGCAAAGTAGGACACCCAGCCACCAGTGAAGGGTACAAATGTGACTAGATTGGGGTATTATGGGAGAACATGGGCTAGATTATGTAAACATGAGCTGTCTGCTCCTATTTGAAAATTCAAGACAACTAGTACGTGGCACCAACACTAAAAGCAACTGAAATGCACGTAAGAAGCAAAACAGTTGTATAAGCACCAACTTATTTTATTCTTTTGGTGTCCTTGCACTAGGCAAGGATAATTATCCCCTTCTTAATGCTCAATGTAAAAGCAGGAATCTACAGTTCTTTCATCCCCAAATTCATATATGGAATAAAATTCCCAAGTAATATCTCCTATAAGGATAATCAGGTAAGGTTTGAAATAACCAGTCCTCATGAAATAACTTTTCTGAAACCCAAGTTCTCAAATTTAAAATGTGAAGTTTTCTTTGCAAAAACCTTGCATCCAAAGTGGTATCTTTTATACTTAATATTTTTTAAACACTAGCCAGCAATTGGCCTCTGTGGATAATAAAGAAATTTATATAGATTTTGCTTATAGAAAACAAACAAAAAAATGTAGCTGAGGATATTCTAAAAGCCTCAATGAGAACTTGAGCTAGAACTTCTGGCACACTTGTATTTCTACTACTTAGCTCTGATTTGTGCCCATAGATCTAGAGCTTTGCCCCTTGCAGAATGCAGAATATTAGCTGCAACAGAACTGGAGATGTTGAACACAGGTTTTTATGCTAGGAGTCAGTTATCAAGTCTGTTTTTTTCTAACATGGCATTTGGGAAGAAGCACAACTGCTGCGTGTGTGAGGGTTACTGCACTTTACCTTTTAAAATACTCCACTTCTCGCTCTGTTTCATCCATTTCCACACTGTCTAGATCAATGTCTTTGGGTAGAAACACATCATCTACAAAATGAAAAGTATTAGACCAAGTTAGATTCACAGGGATGGGAGGAGGAGAGGACAAAGCTTGAGGAAGTTGCATTAAAGACATTTTGTGGAGAACTGCCTGAACTCCACAGGCTGCCAATCAAAAATACACCACGTTTCAGCTAAATTGTTGTGGATATATATTTGAAAAGATATTTTGAAGAAACCCTATACCCCTGGACCTCTGCTCCATTTTGAGGGACTTGCAGTGACAACAAGCAAGAGAAAAACCAGCACAAATTTGCCGATCATCGGGGTTGCAGAAGATGCCATGAGCTTGGGTCACGCGTGAGAATGGGCCAAACTACCCAAAGGGGCTCAGTGAGTCGGGTAGCACAAACGGACCAAGAATAAACACTAGTGAACAATGTTTTTCTGCCTGAGATTTGTTCACTCTGCTACTAAAAAAAGTCAGCTTTAGAAACAATTTTAAAGAGGTAATCATAAAGTAAAATAGTTCAGGAACTAGGGCTCTGTAGAGCTGCTGTACTGGGATGTTATGTGTCAGCAAAGAGTAAATCAAGTCAGAGCTATTTCCATTGAGGATTTTTTCAAAATATGTTTTTAAACATATTTAAATACGGTCTAAACTTAGGTCCTCAGCTATAGCAACCAAGTCTGTTAGCACATGACACCATCTCGGCACGCAGTCTTTTTTTATTTACATAGTTTCTAAAAAAAAGCTTCAAAAAGTGTTAAATTTTGTAGAAGCCAATTTGACAATTTATTTTCCTCCTGTAGCCTCCCCTCCTAAAAATACTCCATAAATCCCCTCCAGCCTCGGTCCTGTAGCTGTTCCAGAACATATTGCAGAAAGGGAGAGCCTCAACGTAACCGAGAGCCCCAAAAGTGCCATGATGCTCCAGAATCCCCGCGTTCATGGCAATGAAAGGATCTTTTCTAAAGATGCTGCTGGTAATTGAAGCTTTTTTTTTTTTTTTCCCCCTTGCAACTTCCTGCTAGAAAGCTGGAAAACCCTGGAAACACAGCCCTACAGCCCTCAATTTCTTCACTCTCCCATAACAAGGAGCTAGAAGAGTCAGCCAGAAGAAACTTCCTTAAGAACTGGAGATCGCAGCAGAAAGGACAGTGCTCATTGCCCTAACATTTCATTTGCAAGCTCAGTCAAAAAGCAGCCTTTTAACCCTTCAGCTCTTGGCACTACCCTGGTTCTATTTTTTTTCCCCCTTCTTAGTTACAATGAATGTTTGCCTTCTTGCTAATTTGGTGCAGCAACACTATGTCTTTAATAAATTAGACTTACATGAAAAACCGTAGGTTTCCTACTACTAGAAAAACTGTATATTTCCTACTATTAGAAAAAATAGCTATTCAGTAAAAACCCTGCAAGTTTGTGAGAAGGTAGAACAGGGTGCATAAGGGCTAAGGCACCAGGGAGCTCAGGGCAGCATCGCAGCCTGACCGACGTGCAGCAGAAACACCAAAAACAAAAAGAGTTTTAGAAAGGGAGAACTGGGGGTTGAGTCAAACTGATGGTGAAACCACAAAGCAAAACAGGCTTTATCTTCAGCTTTTGGGAAAGAAGAGGAGAAAAAAGGCAAACAAAAAAGTATGTCATGAAAAAAAGTCTGAAATACAATACTTGTTCGAACAGCTATCAGAAGAACAATAAAAAATTTGTTATATTAGCATAGACCAATATTTACAAGGAATAAAAAACTACCTGTCACTATCTAAACAGCACTCCATTACAAGTTTTTACTTTGGCAAATAATAGTAAAATATAGTAAACTAGCTTTTGCATTTACTTTGCCAATAAATAGAAATGGTACCGAAAGACGTATTTCCACTGAGAAAATGTATATTTATGCGCAAATAAATAGTAAGTGTTTGGTTGCAGAATCCCTGTATTTTCCCTGCACAAAATAAGTGAGAGTAATATTTGAGGCTACATTCTCAACACTATGGGAGAAATGGCAGTGTTTTTAAATAAAATCAAAATGAATGCTAGCATGCTACTGAATTAAGTAACTGCTTAAGCAAGATACACTACACAGAAGAGCCTGGCTTTACCTAAATTGTTTCATTAAAAAAAAAACAGAATATACTAGTTTATTCACATTTTCGAGCACTGTACATGTCATTACTAAACCCATATTTATCTCCTAAAAGCACTCAAGTAACTTCAGATCCAGCAAACAAACCAAAGACTTCACTGGTGCCTTGAGTTTTCCTGACTAGGGTTATTCATTTTCTCTCACTGTACATTGGCAGGGTTGACTGAGGGTGAAGACTGCAGACTTCTGGACTCAAATGGTAACAATAAACCAAGTTCTTATTAAAGTACTTACCAATGGAATTGTTGACTTTGTCTCCTTTCTTCTTCTTGTTTTTCTTGTTCTTGCCTTTTGGCTGAGGGGAATCGGCGAGTATTAGCTTATTGTTCTGCTGCTGCTCACTCGGCGAAGGGCACTCGCTCGGGACGGGGGCCTTCTCCTCCTTGACGTGGTTCAACTGCTTCTTGTTGTTGTTGTTTAATTTCTTCTCCTCCTTTTTAGGCTCTGCAAGCGTTGGGAGCTCTGCTGCTTTTGCTTTGGGTTCTATTTGGTTTCTGGTTTTAGGCTGCACCTCAGCTGCTTTGGGGGATTCAGCGGGCTTTTTCGCTGGTTCAGCGCACGGTTTGTTTACCTGCTTTAGTTTCTGCTTGCCGTTTCCTTCTTTATGTTGATGCATAATGTCAAGCAGAAAGGAGAGGGGCTCATGCTGTTTTACACTGCCCTCTTTCTGATAAAGCAGCTTCGAGTCCCTGCTGTTTACGGGGTTGGATAGTTCACAGGCCGACTCGGAATCCGGCCTCTGCTCCGGATGATCCACGTGTCTTGACAGGGAGCCGGGAGAGCTCTCCATCTTTTCCGCCTGCTCCAGGGTCCCGTTCTGAACGTCTTGGGGAGCGCCTGGCACGGCCTCCTTCGCCGGCTGGCAGTTCCGCGGCGGCACCTCCGCCTTCTGGCACTCCTTGCTTGTCCGATCCTTCTTCTTTTTCTTCACGGCCCGCAACTGCTGGAGCTCCTGAAGTCGCTGTAATTCTTGCTTCAGCCTCTCTTCCTCCTCCTCCTCTCGCCGCCTCTGCTCCTCAAGCAGCTGGTGATGCTCTCTTTCCCGGGCTTCTGCTTCAAGCCGAGCCTTTTCCTCAAGCTACAAAGTAAAGATCGGTGTAAGAGAAACAACAAGAGACTTGGGAAGGGAATTTTTTTTAGGATTACTCATTTTCTCTACAGACATTGCCAGTCTTGGGATGCTAACGTACCAACACACTTAAGGAGCTTGCCACAGCAAGCAATAGCCCTTTGTACATAAGCTGCCCCTTGAAGGACGTGCTCTCAGCCATAAGCCATAATCACCTCGGGGATTTCTCCCAGCAATTACTGCAAATGCCTAAAACTTTGCTGTGCACCAATGATTTACGTAAGCCATCAGTAAAATGATAGGCAAACACTCAGAGCCATCATGCCCTTGTATTTTCTTGCATTTTTAGAAGTGCCTTATGGGATGCCTTCCTCAGAATTCATGCAAAAAAACCCAAAACACTCCAGAAAAGCTTCCCCATTTTTCCTTTTTCATTCAAACTGCATTCCTTGAGAAAAATGATATTTTCTTTTAAAAAGACTCACTAAACTCTCAAGTTGCTGAGCATTGCTAGCACTTGAACAAAAAGGATAAAGCTTGCAGACATTACACCTCCCAAACCCATGGAGGTACTTAATGAACACAGAACTAATGCCAGCAAACAAATCCACAAACACAAAGTACTTACCCTGAGATCACAGAATGTATTTACCAGAAGTCAAAAAGATTTTGGAAACCTGTCTGCTTATACCTTGAACTTCACACACAAATTCCAGTATGAACACCACATTTCCTGCTTATTCAGCAGCAAAGTAATTTTCCTCCATTAATTCAGCAAATGTGGTTCTCAAAACTAATTTTTTAAAACCAAACCATTTTGGCCAATTTCTGTTTGAAAGCTGTAACTTTTTTCCCCCCTCCTCTCTGCAGCTTGATACTTCATTTTGGCTCTCACGGTATCAGATAGATGGCAGAGCATTTAACCTGCCTGAGTCGGGACAGCAAGGTGCCCAGCACCATCTTAAGATTAAACACTACAAAGGTAAAACTGGCTCTGGATGGGCAGATTGGCAGTGTAGCACTATCTACATAGAGAAAGCTTAGACCATTATGATATATATAGTCAGTATATGGTGGTATACTTGCAGGAAACACACAAAATACACTTATAAATCCAAAAAAGGAGATTTGGGGGCAAACATACTTCTGTATCTTACCTTTCTTTGCTTATGTCTTGCTCGCTTGGCTGCCCGAGAGCTGCTTACTGGTTTGGTTTCGGAGCTGTTTATAAATTGCAGCAAGTCTTCCACCTTTCGATGGTCAACGACACTTTCCCTTTCAGAGATCTGATCTGGTTTCTTCGGTTGTTCCTCTTTCCTTTTTGTCAGACGCAAACGAAGCTTTTCCCGCATCTCTGCGTAATTTCTACTGGTCGGGGCAGCTGGTGGCTGAAGGACATGACAAAACATTCAGTGACCAGACGTAAAAAATTCATTTACTGTGTCCGATATGCTGAAATTTCAGAAATACTCAAATAATCTTGAAGGTCCGAACCTGCATGACAAATGCCATTCTGTTTGTAGGTGTATTTAAAGTACATTTACCAGGCAACAGGGCTGCCAGACTTGGGGCTAAGCTCATGAACCAGCTTCCCCAATTGGAAGAGTGACCAGCCTTGCAGTGGAAATGCACAGGGCACAGGTCAGAAGGCCCAAAGAGGCCTTTAAGGCAAAAGGGGAGTTTTCCTGCGACCATTTGACAGTTCATTTGCTGTTATTTCCATCCGCTACCGAGTCAGAGCCGGAGTTTGGGCTAGCTGGGACTCTGGGCTGTAGCTGTGAAGATTTCACCTCCTTGCAAAGTGCAGCAGCAGAACTGCATCAATAACTTGTTTTCACTGCTGCAGCAGGAAATCTTGCTTCGTGTTCCAGCTCTTTGGATTCCCATCCCTGATCCCGACTCCCAGCTCCTCACTCCGCCTCCCTCCTGCTTGTCCTACCCCTCTCGCCCCCCAGGCTGGGGCCCCTCCATCTGCTTGGAAGCTAAAACTGTTCAACTCGCTCACTAAACCGGGAGAACAAAGACCTAAAATAAAAAATCAAAGAAAAAATGTAAATGAAAATTGTTTTAAAAAGTGGCATTCTGCCACTTCAGCAAAATGAATCATTTACTATGCAAAAAGCAGCATCTGCTCAATGTTAATCAATTCATAGTCAGGAAAAATCACGGGTGGCAACAGGCAGGAGGAAAAGGGAATCCCTCCCTGCTCCTTTCAGCCATAAAAAGGGGGCTTTTAATTCCCTACATGCCTAAGGTGAAACTGGCCCCACCAAAGACCTGGTCAATAAAACAGAGCTTTTATTTCAAACATGAAAAAAAAAATCCAGTAGTGACCCAATTGCTGAAACACAAAGATATTCTAAAGAAATGCAATTGAGCCTAGCAGAAAAATATTATTTTAAGGGAAAAAAAAAAGTGTCAGCTTTTTGCATTTCATTTGTGAAAATGAGTGGGTAGGAATATGAGAATTTGCTAGTAACATTAAAAGTATTAACTTAACTTAAAGATGCTTCAATCAAAATCTTAAAATCTAAAACAAAGAATATACAGAAAAAGATGCATGTTTTACTATCTTATAATTTCTACAAACTTATTTTAAATGCAGAAACAAAGTCAGTACCTATCAAATGGGCTAGTTAAAATGGTTTACAATAATGTGGCTTTTTTCTTGATAAAAGTATATTTAAATCTACACTGCCTAAGTAGAGGCAAGAAAAACTTTTCTTTTTAAAAAACATCAAATTAACGTGAATACTTTGAGGACTCAGATTTTCTTTTTAAATATGCAAAATCATTTGTAAAACATCCTACGTTAAGAGCATCTTTGCTCAAATTCAACTAATAAGTAGACTATTATAGATGAGCCCATGAATCCTGTGCAATTACTTAAATGCCTGAATGCCCTTTGCAATTTCACAGCTGAACTTGGCCAAGTTGCTTCCTGAATCTTTTACTTTTTTTTATTGATCTTGAACTACTTTCAACTGGAAAGGTTTGTTTTTATTTGTTAAATTCAAAAAAGAAAATTACTTTCTACCTATGCTTCTGGCTTCCTTTTACTTCTTAGCTCTAGAGCAAGCTTCATCCCTGCCTCTGTAGGTGCAGTCTGGTAAGTTATGTGCAAGAGACGATGAATAAGTGACAAGAACAGCAAAACAGAAGAAAATCGAAGAACTTACTCCTCCGTGGCCGAAGAACTCACAGTAACAGCAGTCACAGTATTTTCCTTCCTTCTGATTTGTGGATGTTGAGGTACTGGAACTGTGCTCTGAGCAGCTATCTTCATCCTGGCTCTCCTCTCCATCATACTGTTGATGATCATACGTGTTACTGTTCTCACAGCGATGGCCCTCGCAGTCTGGATCACTAGGTTAAGAAAAACCTTATGAAAATTCTAGATTACATGAAGTACTTCAAGAAAACATATCTATATACACACATGCATATATACATACACTTCTGCCAGGAATAGTGACTCAAATTGGGTTATGAGCCACCAGTGATGCAGCAAATCCTAAATTTCAGAGAGTAGGTTGCAAATGGAGAGGCTCGAAACCAAGCAGCCAAGATAGAGGGATGCACGGGAAAACGATTTAGCAAAGACTCAGTATGTGACTTAGTGAACAAACAACATAGAGAACAAGTTTGGAACTGCTCATCCTGGTTTTAAACATGCAAAATAATTGTAAAAGCAGTTATTTTAGTTTTTATAGCGAAATAGTTTTCAAATTGTGGCCCATGTGATCACTTGTGGTCTGTTATCCCTGCAAATCGCAGAATACCCAATTTATTTCTAAAATTCCCTGGTTTCAATGTTCAACATAACTACTATAACAATTTTAAAGATCATGTCCAGTTCTTTCAATTGTATAAATTATCAAAAAAGTACCCCCTCTCAATATTTAGTTTTAGTATTTCTCTGTTCTTATGTTTTCTTATTAGAACACTTGAATCTTCAAAAGAAGAAAACAAAAAAACACACAAACAAAACCAAACAAAATCCCACTCACTATATATGAGCCCATTTTATCCAAGGACAAAAGACCTCTAGCTGATAACGACAATACTACCTAGTGCATCAGCCCAACTCCTCCTTCCCTCAAGCCTCCTTTTTGAGCCCCCAACCCATTTCAAATTGTAATGCAGCTCCAGACAAGTTCCACAGAAACTCAGAGACCAGGACAGGAGGTAAGAAGTGCTCAAATTCAGTCTCCTGGAGAGGGCAGGGAAATGCACAACTCTATTACGCTGCTGCTCTGCAGGTTGCCGGTCGCCCAACATTTTGGCTGGCCAATCTGGCCTTGCTGCTTCTTGCCTGTTGGGAGTTAGTGTGACAATACCCCCTGGAAGCAAATGGGCTAGCACGTGGCAGGGGATAATGGAGCCAATTCCATAGAAAATGCAGCTTCATTAATTCTACCGCTCTGCGGAACAATTGCTAGATTGAGCAACCAGGGCACCACACAGCTTGTCTTTCCCCCGAGAGCATGTTTGCACACCCCGATTCGCAGAGCCTGCAGTCACTGGCTTTGGGTTTTCTCCCAGTTCGTTTCATACATCGTGATATGGCTGCATCATATTAGCACCTAGCTGATAACCACTGGGCTTCTGCTGCTTTAAATAATCTGCGCAGTTAGCTGTTTTCATGTCAGTAAAAACTAGTCGATAATGGAAATAATGGTACTTTTAGCAGCAATGTGGGTATGTGGTTATTCGTCTCTGCCTAAACCTCACATCATCTCCTGAAAACTCCTGCAGGAGTCAGGAAGCTACATCCCTAGCAGCCATCAGCACAACCCTGCAGGCAGGGGAGCATTGAGACCAGCTTTCCTGGTGTGATCCCGCTCCGCAGGCATATGGGAGAGCTGCAGCATTCCCAGGACACAACTCTGCCAAATTCCCAGCCCAAGGCTTCTGAACACCTTCAGAGATCAGCACATCCTCCCACTCTACAGTCCTACAAATGGTGGGATTGACACCTAGAGAGCTTGAAGTCAGAAAAGAGTGTTACTATGTGGCACCTTGAGGACTGCACATGACCTTTATACAGTTTGAGAAATCTGCCAGACTGAAGTTTTCCCAGCTTCTTCATACTTGTTTGCCACACGGAGTCAGAAACACAGAAAGCAAAGGCATCAGAATCTTAATTCTTATTCTATCATAAATAAGACTTACCTGCAGATACTTGGTGGGGCACTTACAGAGCTGTCTGTGGTTGAAGTAGGCGGTGCAACCGTAGTGGGGCAAAGACCTGAATGAGGATCCACAAATCCAGGGGCTGTTGCAGCAGTTTTGGGGAAAGAAGGAGCAGCAAGATTTGGAAGATGTGGTGTAGAAGCTGGAGACAGTGCAGCAGGAGACAGTGAAGGGAGGGAAGCTAAACTGGTCGGACTATTTCGAGGTGCAACTGGTGCAGAATGTCTATGGTCCTCTTTATTAATATTGTGGAACACTTCACCTAAATTGGGAAAAATAAGTAAGCACTTAATATTAAAAAAGTCTCCATTAACTACCCCCCTCCAAAAAAACAAAACAAAACAAAGCCCAAGAAGCAGAACAAACAAACAGCCAAAGAAACACCCCAAAACATTCAAATTGCCAGATGTTCTCAGCTTCTATAAAAGTCAGGTAGTATTTCAACACCTCTCTACTACTGGTCCCAAATCCATTAGGTTTGCAAAAGACCTTGAGGACTTTTCCTGTGGAAAGCTTTCTGACCAAGACGTAAAGAGTCTACAAATCAAAAGTAACAAGAAGGCTGATTAAAGATATATATTACTTAAATGAACACACAGATCTTCACACATCTTAGTTACATGTGTGTGGATTCATCTATAAGCTGTGTGCAAAGTACAAACGCTTACCTATGGATGACGGTCTCTTGGACGATACTTTGAACTGGTTGCTGCTCGACTGCACTGTAGTAGCTGTGCAGGAGACAGAAGAAGTGGCAGAAGAAGTTGCCATGACAACTTTATTAGCTTCCATAAAGGCATCCTGGAAATTGTACAGACATTTCTTCTTTGCAGCACTTTTCTTCTCTTTGCTGTCAGTAACGGTGCTTGCTTCATTGCTAGATGTAGTAGGAAGTGCTTCGGGTCTGATTTCCGAGAGTGCTGGTGCTAATATATCACTCCCTTTAATTGAAACACACACAGTAATTAAGAGTTATAGAATTACAGAGCTGTTTTACGGCATTTAGAATTAACCATTCAATAACGTAGTCGCAATACTACAAGCTAAGCAAGCACATGTTGTTAGCACTGGCTTGGCAGGCTTACGGGAGTCACATTTTTTTCAATGAGCACAGCTGTAACTAAAAACTGCTAAGAATTCCAGTATCCGCAGTGCAACGTAGCCATGCAACAACTCTAACACATGCAGGAACAACCTATATATCCTACCATGAAAAAAGAGTCATAAATGTATTCTGTATTTATCAGTAATTCCAGCTGATTTTGGTAATGTCATTATAATCTGACCTTCCACACAAAACGTGGCACTGGAAATTGCCCGTTGGAAGAGCTACATTTGAATAGGGATAAACTGTTGTTTGGAGAGCTCTAGGGCATTTCTTTTTGCCTTTTAACTGCCACTTCAGTAGCCTGACAAGTAGCTCTGACATATTAGACAAAAGCTAATAAAAAAAAATCCCCAAATGTGCCTTTTCATAAAAATCATGTTTAAAAAAAAAAGTATCATGTAAATAGAAAGCTCCATGTACATGTTGTTGTTTTGCTCTTTGTTAATGCATTCTATTTCACTCTAATTATTAGTATTTCCAAAGGCTTATTAGCTTACATGTGCCTTTTGCTAGATTCATGCCTCGCTATGAATGAAAGTGTAATTATTTCTCCTCCACTATAAGAGGAAGGAGGAGGTAGAGCAATATTACCAGTGCTCTTACAAGCCTGCAGAGCAGCCCTTTGTGGCAAAAGACCATTTAAGTTTCCCTCAAATTTCTAGATCCTTTTAACTTTGAACTCCTGAATCCTCTGCAATGACCCTAGGTGGAAATCAACATACTATTCTTTAACCTCTGGCATCCTCTCCCCAACACTGAAAGGTTTCCTTTTCAGTTTTCATCCCTCCCTGATGTAGAAATGGCAGGAAATCTCTGCCAGAACTCCTCTTACACGCACAATGACACATTCCTGGAAAAAAGAAAGAAGTGACACACTCCATTTCAAAATAGAGTCTCTTAACCGGTCAGTGTGAAGTAACAACAAACCCTCACCAGGAATCGTATCGGGCAAAAAAGTAGCAGGATTCCAGTTCTTGTCATTCATCATTTCTGATCCCCAAAGACTTATAAATTTAGAACTATTCCAATCTGGAGTGCTCCCAAAACAGCTTGGATAAATATGATCTTGGAGAGATGCATTGAATACTTGATGCTTGTTTGTATGATTCTGAACTGGAGCTGGCGGTAATGCCTACAAAAATAAAGAGTATTTTCCTCATTAATATTCTGTTTGCTTGCACAGTCACTCCAACAGCAATGCTCAAATCATAGTCTTCCAAATGTGAAAGGCATTATAAAAAGCTAAAAGCAATATTAAAAAAATACTTCCCACAATGGTAATAGGGATTTTTTTGATATTTAATATAGGTAGCATTACACAGATTTTTTAATATATCTGTGTAAAATATGTATATTTAAAAGCACACATATTAGATTAAGCTAACAGATGAATGCAAAAGGTACTCTCCAAAAATATTTATGTTAGTATATATTGGTAGGTCTTCATTTTTAAATTAAAAAAGTATTTATATGAACACTGAACTTGTAAAGGATTGCTACTTTCAAAGCCCCTAAATGACAAAAACCACCCTGTGTGACACTGTCATCATTACCACAACAAATAACTTTGATAAAGGGTTTACAAATGTTCCAGGATTAGAAATCAGCACAGCAGAAAAAGATACAAAACATGTATGAGTTCAGGATATTATTCCAAGGTAGTCTATATGGGTGTATTGATATGAACACATCTGAACAGTTTCCTAACTTAAAAGACAACAAATATCCTGTTTTATTCTAACAAGCAACTAAGAAAAACAAAGAAAATATATTTTTTTAAAAAAACTATTTTACATATGCAATGTCTCCTTCATTCCATTTTTGGCTGAAGCTGTTTATTTGTATTCTAAAATGCAACTTTCTCCCAAAGACCTACTGATTGCATTGACCACTGTGACACTGTGAAATTACTGTCACCATTAACACCGCCAAGGAAAAGCTATTTTTATTCCTATTTTTACACAATATTTGATGCAAGGCAAAGCTACACAAATGCAGGTTCTGCCTTAAAAGCATCAGCTGAGGCAAATAACATTTCAAGCACTCATGTCAAAACAGCCATGCCCACAAAAGCTTCTTATATGCCCACTCTCCTTTTTCTGTACAGGAGGATCTTCATTATCTACCTAACAGTAAAGGTGGGAGAGGCTGGAATATCCCAAATAAAAGGAAACCTGGCTAACTTGGGTACAAATAAACACTTCAGGGGGACAGAAGAGCCCAAAGGGCTTTGCAAAGGGCAGGGAGCAGAGCTCAGGGTACTGCCCATGCAGGCTGCTGTATAGGAGAGGACACCAATAGGCAGGAAAACCAGAAAATGGTTATTAGGAAGGAGTGTAAGAAGCAGCATAAGAGTAACATCAGCGGGCTCATCTCCTCTCCTGACAACCACTGGATCACTGGACCTGATTCTAGGGAGATGAGAGAAATATGCATCTAATGACACAGCCTTTGGCCCTTCCAGCAGCAGCCTGCAGTCTGAATGAAATACAATGTGAAACTGCACATGTGGTGTCAACTCCTGCCTTTGACTCATACATCTCCTGAAAAGCAGTCACCTGGCTCCAGTTCTCGTTCCCTATCTTTCTCCTGTTTGTTACTTAAATATTTTAGGTAAAAGAATTTTGCAGAACTTGCATTCCCTCCAAGGGGGAAACCAGCTGAAAGCATATCCTAAATCTCAATTCTTCTCAAAACAAACAAACATCCCCAATTTTGGGCTAGAAACACCAGGATAATACTGCCAAAATAGAATGTCAAATTTTGGCTTCAACATATATGAAGATTTCATTAGTCCTATTACACCGACCAAAGTCCCATTATGTTTTTTCCCTTGCTTCTTCTAACCCCAAATTTCTTTCTAATAATAATAAGGAAATCAGCAGCTACTCTGATAAAAACTACTACTAGTCCTGCAGGACGAAGCTTCCACCAGTTCTGTGCTATTCCCTACCCCTCACAGCTCCCTCACAAAGCCTTCTATAAACAGACCAAAAGCTACAGCAACTTTCATGGTTTCCCTGATACTCAGCTAGGCCAGTTTATATCAACATACAGTAATTTTCCTGGGAGCACAATGCACTTGTGCCAGGAGTCTCACCTTATTGTGTGTAAAGGGAGAAGCTGTATACAAGGTGGGATGGATGAGCGGACGGGGCAGGTGGGGAATTGTATGCAATGGTATATGTCCATGGATGTGGGGATAAAGATGAAGTGCAGGATGTGCAGGTTTTTCAGGATTCATAAACTGATGGCCAGCAGGCAGGCGTCCAGTTGCAAGTGCAGAGGCTGTTAGACCTGAAGCTTCTTGTTTGCAAACGTGACATTCACAAGCGTTAGGACCTTGGTCAGCCTGTAAGGGAAAAAAAAAATTTCAATTTACTTGACAGACAATAAAAACATGTAGTTACCCCCAACCTGTTTCCATAATAAGTATAAATACTACATATATGTATGAATATCTATATATGTGGTTAATTTCAAAATTTTCCCAGTATATCTGTATCTATATCTATATATTTCTATATAAGCAATATGCATTAAAAATAAAGAGCTTATTATTATCAGCTGGAAGGGCTGACAGTTTGAAGTCCTGCAAGAGGAAGCCTGTTCCCTTGCCAAGAGGCCAAGGTTAGAGATCCTTCCCTTCTCCTCAGCACTGGTGAGACACCTGGACTGCAGGACTCCCTGGAACAAGGCACAGACACACTGGACATAGTGAGGGGAGCCCAGTCAAGAGCCATGAAGGTGACAAAGGTTTTCAAGCATCTGTAACATAAGGAGAGACTGAGAGTGCTTGGGTTATTCAGCATCAAGAGAGAGGACCTAGAGGGATCTATCTATGTATGTAAACAGTTGACTTGGGAGGGGAAGGGTAAGGAAAATGGAGCCAAGTTCTTCACGTTGATGCCCAGCAAAAGGACAAGGCAATGGACAGAAGCTGAAATGCAGGAAGATCCATGTGAACGCAACAAAAAGCTTTTTTACTGTTTTACTGTTACTGTTAGGGTGATTGAGCAGGTAGCTCAGAGGGGCTGCAGAGTCTCCTCATTCTATGTCCTAGGAGATGCTCAAAACCCAACCAGCCACGACCCTGAGCTGCAGCTCCCCCGCTTTGAGCAGCATGGTTGGCTAAATCTCCAGAGCTCCCTCCCAAACTCAGTGACCCTGTGAAACAGAGAGTCCTGGAGATAAATTTCAGGAACCTACCAGCCACGTGAAGTCAATGCCTGAACAGAACTTTCTACTGATCTCAAGGTATCATTTGCCTCTGTCATTTTAAGTGGATTCACCATTTTGCTGAAAACAGGTTCAATATAACTAACATATTTCACATTTTAATGGAAGGAAGATATTAATCCAGACAGCTGAAAAATATTTTAGGTATCATAAGCACTTACTGACAATGTCATATATTTTAAAAAGTTAAATATTTAAAGTTGAAGATATAAATGTACTATCACTTAAATAGCCAAACGTACAAAAAGGGTCTGTTCCAGATTATTATACCTGCTGACTGGGGTAAGAAGGTGGTGGACTATCCATTTTTGCTTCATCTTTCCTTAACGTCCTTTTTCCTAAAGGCATTTCCTCCTTTTGAGTTCCTGGTGGTTCACCACTGCTCTCCCCATCTGCTTCTTCATCATCTGCTTCTGAGGAGCTGCTGCTAGTACTGCTCACCTGAGGGGACTGGACAACATTAACCCATCAGTTTGAGTGAAGCATGAACCATCCTCTAGAGAGCACATCCATCTGGCAGAGAGGGGACACTGTAAAGGTTGTACCTCTTCTTTCAATGCCATGTTTTCACCTCCACCATTGAGCTCACTGTGAATTCCATTCATGTTGGCTACCACCTCTGCATCATCATAATTATTCAGGGGGTAGATATCAGCGAATTTTGCTGATAGTGGTGCAACATCTTCGTCATCACTACCACTGGGGGAGGAAAAGAGAAGGTTTATACAAATCACCATGCTCAGTAACCTCAGTTATTGTGAAAGCAGGTAAAATACCAAGATAAAATGCACAAAACCTGGACTGAAAACAAGATTCTCTATCATTTCCACACAGAATATTCTTCCACCATTGTTTCCTAAAGAAGAAATCCATTAACTCAATAATGACAGCATACGTCTGATGAAAAAAGCCTTGTGCCAATGATGCCCTTTAGAAACAATAGGAAGTGTAAAAAGTACGGTGTAAAAGATTAAGTTTTTCAAATATTAAGTGTTAAAACCAGTAGCAGTCTAAGCAAAGAACACTGAACACATAGCTGAGCGGCTACCCATAGTTACTTTTAAGTTTCTGCATGACAACTAGTATTTAGATGATCCCATACTTAAGAACTTTTTAAAATCTGCACTTAAATACTTAATGGAGGGTTTTCCTTAAGCACAGCTAGTGAAACATCACACGTGGTTAATTATCCACGTGTTGCAAAGATGGATTAGCTCATGTTTTAACAGCAATCTGAACATAAGAGGTCTTAAATGTGCATTAAGTTTTTTCATATCATGAGATACATGTGAAGTTTAAGTACATTATTATGTTTACAGGAGGTACGCTATTAGGTATAGTTCACACATAAAACAGCAAAAGAAAGTACAGCAGATATTGGGCCAGTATGAGAAATAAATTCCATAAAAGCTGTGGCATTTATTAAACATTAGATTTCTTTCAGTAAATAATACTCAGATTTAAACAAATTAGCTTTTGAAGCAATAAATTAAATTGTTTTGCATATTCAGTACTAAAACTAGCGAGAACCTCCATTAAAAACTAAGTGTTTAGGAATATGTAGTGACCTACGGTCACTTATTTTCAATATTTCCTCAAGTTAGTTCAGGAACCAGAATACTATTTTTAAAACATTGTTCTTCCTAGCTGTGAATACAAGCATTTAAAGAATGTGTCCATTCCAGTACTGAATTGTTCTAAAATATCAGACATCTGGTAAGCTGCATCCTGACCATGCACTGAAGTCACCTCTCGCAGCCTGCTCTCAGCACTGCCCTCAGCCTTCTGAAACAGGCAGAAGCTCTTCGCTAGTTAAATTTGGGCATCTCTGTGTTCTCTGTGAAAAAGGCTGGAAGATACTTCTGACTGAAAAATAATGTGTGAACCAAATCTTGAATTTTCATGACAATACTAGTAAAGAGTTTGGAAATTACACCAATTCCTTCAAAGGAAGCACCTCTCAAAGAACAGATCACCATTTCTCCTGCCCAGACTAAGAGAACATGGGACATCCCAAAGCACTGGCCTTCTGGTCAAGCTTCTGAGGCAAAACAAGCATTATGCAGCAATGAGCAGCCCATGAAACCTGCTTACAAGAGTTCAACTCATCATTTCAAGCATTTAAACCGAAAGGAACTTACAAAGTTGGTGCAGAGCCATTATCTGCAAGGATCAGTCTCGGATGTTGCTGGATTGTGATAGGGGAGCTGGAACCTGAGCCTGAGCTGGCTGAGGACATGCTGGGCGGGCGGATCTCCGAGAGATAATCCGGAGCGGCATCAATTTGTAGTGGTAACTGGTTAATGTGAATGTCATCCGTGATGGGCGAATCCATGATGCCACATGTTAAAATGTGTGAAAGGCTGCAGTCATCGCAAGTACATCTGTTCAAGATTTAAGATTACAGACTTTCAAAACCTCATTGAAGCAAAGTCACCAAACTGATTTTTTTTTTCAAAAAAAAAGTATTGTCTTTTTCCCTCTAGCAGAAGAAATTAATGATTTATTATGATTTCACATTAAAAACATCAGCTCACCTTCTTCTATAATTACAGTTGGGACAGTCAGGCATGCTCAAACGTGATGACAGCATGTGTCTCATTGTGTCTGTGAAGTTGTTCTCCCCAGCTAGTGCTTTCTTGTTATTAAGCTGAAGTAAATTATAAAGGCAGTGTTTTAGTAGTGCAAGTCTCTCCATTAACATTTCAATGGCACATCATGATTAACTAATTACATAACCAAAAGTGGAGTTCTCTGGGCAGCGTATTTCAAAATGAGTATTTAGAAAATTTCATGAAGGTCATCATCTGATTATTAGTTTAAAAAAAGTTTTAAAGGCAGAAGCAACAGCTATTTGGCATTTAAATTGTTCGAAGAAATTATACTTCCACAAGAAAATAGTAAAGTGGCAAAGTCCATCTTCTTGACTTATTTGTAAGATTGTATTTTATACACTTTTTCTATAATCTGAACTTCGGTAATTCTTTCAGGTCATGGATATGCATATAAGGACACCACTGACAACTGCAGAAAGAACACAAACTCACCCTCAGCTCATCAGAAAAAAAAATAGGAAAAAAAAAAAGAAAAAAAAAGAAAAAAAAAGGCAGGACCTGTTCTGCCTGTAGCTTCACCAGTCTACATTCAAAAAAATCAAGCACTTGCTCAAAACAAGGTTTCATTGCAGGGTGAAAAATTACAATCCAAACTACTCCAGTCTGGCAGAGGGCTGATGCTGGAAGCATCTAATTTCATTATACTCCTCAAAATCCTAGGCAAAACAAGGATCTGTCCAAAATTCCATTCCTGGAGGTCTGACCTGACCCTTACCCCAAACAGGCTCAGGGCTCACCTTAGCCCAACTAGGATGGAGGGAAATGGGCTTCTTGCTCAGTTCCCCAAGGAGCCCATTTTACCAGATGTACTAACGATGTGGTTACCACGAGCCCACCAGCTTTGGTGCTGACTCTGCTCTAGTGCCTGGCCACCCTCGGGGAGCACCGTACGTGCTCCAACAGCTGAGAAGAGAAGGGCCTGCCACAAGCAGCACTTCATGACAAGGTGGGTGCTGCTCCTGGCCCCTCTCTGGCTGCCGGTGCCAGCTCCAGGGCGCCAGCTCCGCACTGGGAGCGGGAAGCTCCTGCCTGGCCACGCAGGCTCCCGCTCGCCAGCCCTGCACAATGCAGCCCGATACACCCTTGCACACAGCATTCCTGCCACACACACCAAGGCAGCTCCTCGCTCAATGTATTGGCTGTTTGGATCCCACTCTGAGGCACCAAATACTCCCCTTTGGTTGTATAAGGGATTTTAATGCTAGGTGTTCCAGCTGAAGACAGTGCTGCTTATATTTTAATCCCTTAGTAGCCAGCTTATTCTTACATAGGTTCTTAAACCTTAATTTCCAAGCTGTAGCTGGCTTTTATGCCTGGCATGGTTACAGAATTAGACCAAACATAACTAGCACAACAAACTCAAACATTTGCATTTTACAAATATACAGGAAGCATTAGTGTGGTATTAAAAAAAAATCCTACCTGCTCTTCAATAAAACGCCTCTGTTTAAAGAACTCCCAGTCTTCCTTTAGCATGCGTTGCTTTGTTTTCATTGCCATCTAAAACAGAATTTAAGGAAAACTCATTGGTTTAATCATAGGAATCCTATGCTGTGTTCAATTGGTCTATCCAAATTTCAAAATAATAAGGACAACTAGGTTAAATGCAAGTTCGAACACATACTTAACCAATATTAAGTTTATTTGGTTTGCTAACCCTTTCAGTCATTTAAACAATATTTTATATGCACTTACACTTTTTTTTTTTGTATTCTTCCGTTGTTCTTCTTTAGACTAAAATTTCTTTTCATTATATATTTGCAAAATATTTTTTATATTTAATGAGCCTGTCTCAAAACCTGCAGCATCTTGGACTCACCAGAATCCACCTACATTACTATTTGATCCCATAACTTTTTGCCCGCAAGTGATAATTCCTGATTTAGTGAGCAAATTCAGTGTGAGCCAGCGCAAAAGCCTCAGTGAAATACAATCAAGCAAGTCATAAAAACAACTCTTTTCCTGCTGGATCTTACAGCATTTTAAGAGCACTAATTCATCAGGGGGAAAAAAAAAACCCAACACATTGTTATCTAGATTTTCACTTTTTTTTTTCATTTATCGTATTAATAAATAGAAATCTAACAGGTTAGGCAATTTAGTAAATTGCTTCAATTGCTTCAAAGAGGTATGCTAGTGACTGGAAGTTCAGAAAGTTGTATCACTAGCTTTTTTTTTTTTTTTTTAAATTTAAAGACAGTGCCTTTAGAAACTTGCAATCACAAGTTTGCAGTTTTATAACTGACATCAGTGCATTATTATTGATGCTACTGTTGTTTAACTTAGGTAATTGCAATGCTAAGCTAGTATTTGAAACAGAGTTAAGTGGCAAAGTTTTGCCTAATGAATTTCTGAGAGATCAACAGGTAATCTTGATTACTACTGTGAATTTTCCTGTCCCTTACCCCAGTGAAATTGTGATACCACAAAACTAAAAAAGTGTGTTTGTCAGGTGTGAGTGCATATGTATACACAAATTGTATGTATATACGAATGTGTATGTAAAAAATGGTGGTTTTTTTTTTTTTTTTTTTTTTTAAAAAAAAACAAAACAGCAGAAAGAACCTCTTGAAAGCACCAACAGCCACAGCAAGAGTTCGTGGCCAAAAATGATGCACAGCTGCCTACAGTGCTATAGGTGCCCTGTCACACAGGGGAGGCCTGCCAGGCCAGGCAGGTGCCCATGTGCACTATACATTACATGGGAAGACTTTAATGCCAAAGAATGAAGTTTTAAACAGCCAGTGCATTAAGTAGGAGATGCCTTCTCAAGACTATTAAGGAAAACAGTGTGGGTTAAACCCTGAACACTCTCAAGCATTAACTGAAGTTATGCCTTTTCTAAGCTACCAACTCTATACCCGCTTTCTGCAAGTAACTTAACTTATTAATTCCATTAGTAACAGGAAAATACTTCTCTCCTCTTTTCCTTTTTCCAGGGAGTAGTTACTCCAGATGCAGTGTGACCCATGTGGTTCACACCTAGGAATTCTTTTGGAAAGTGGAAACTGCAAACTCGAGTGCCTGAACAAGTGAAAACTGCTTCAGACCTGCCCATCCGACAGGAATACTCCACCACCACCAGCCTGCTGAGAAGACAGGTCCAGCCCCACTGCTTCCTCTGCCCTGTTTAGTTGAGGACCAGCCTCCTTGACGCAAACCAGGATGATTATTTCTCCATCCTGAAGTGGATTCCGAAGGGGCACAAAACTAGCGCTTTGGAGGGCGCTGACACGCAGCTGCGGCGCTGCGGAGAGCTCGGAGGCTTACAGCAGAGTCGGGGAGACCACCGGCCACGGTCACCCTTGGGACTCCCTATCTAACACCCCCTCGGTCCACGCGGGAGCCAAACCCGCGCCCTCGCCTGCCCTGCCACAAGTGAAACGACTCTGACCACCAACACCCCTCAAAAACGGGGACAGATTCACGGGCACTAAAGAGACAAAAAGCAATTACACCAGGATTATAGTAGTTTTGCTACTGCTTTAACTAGAATTGTAGCAAATCATATGCAACTGTGGAGGGCGGAGCAGGAAGCTCCTCTCCCTGTGCTTGTGTGATCCAGCACCACCGCATTCCCTTCGGAATGGGATTTGTGGGACAAGAGAAGGCCCTGGCACACGTACGTACACATTGAACATAAGGCATCTAGCTGCTGCTTATGGAAGCGATACGGATATATTGAAGATGTACTCCAGTTTTGGTAAGAAAGAAATTCATACCTGCAGGCACAGACTACACGTATTTAACCACTACTGTATTTGAGACATCCTAAATATCTTCCTCAGATCATATATGAATAGAGGTGTTGATACAAATTAACCTTTGCTGAATTTGATTATAGAATACACATGACAGAGCAGTGTATTTGAGTTAAAAGCTTTGTGCAAGATGCAACTGCCTTGCATCTTCTTTAAAAAGAAGTGGCATTCATATTTCAAAACTGTTCATATTTCTTTAGAAGAAAAAAATGACATTATTTTTTCCTGCAGGAAGGTACATTAAATGTCTCTGTTGATGGCTTGTCTACAGTTTTGAGTATAGTTCCACCGTAAGAGCCTTGCTAGTCCACAAGTTCTAACTTTTGATATATTATCAATACTGTCTCACAAGTTCACCAAGTCCAAAGGCGACTAATAAGGAGCCTGTGTTCATAGCTGAGACCCACAGGACTGCAGCTGCATCTATAGTTGTTGGCTTTTCCACTTTCTACCCTGGGAACAGAGATATCACAGTAACTGAAGGCAGTCACAGCAAACGAGGCAACTTTGATTCTTCTAAACACCAGAATCACCTTTAAAATTTGATTATTTACGTTTTAGATAGGTTCCCCTCTTTGCAGTTTTGTGGGGAGGGAGGTGGATGAGGGTGGGGGACAGTGGTGGTTAAGGAAAAATAAAAGACATCACATTAAGTTTCACTGAATGGAGAAGAGGTTCCAGTCAGGCAAGGACACAGGCTTCAGGGAGCACCCGAGTAAGTGCTGTAAACAACATAGTCACTGTGGGCGTTTTAGGCTCACTTAGACACAGGGGGAAAAAAGAGAAAGCAGTTGAGCAATGGGTTTTTAAAGGCTGGAAGATCACCAGCTCATAGGTCTGCTGTGACCGTGACTCTGCAGAAGGGGCAGCTTTTGAAAACATGGGTGATGGTAAAGAAAGGAAGTGGGCCCTACTCCTCACCCAAGGGGCACTGTCACAGTCCTGACACCCTGAAGACACGGGAGAGCAAAATGCTTGAGATAACATTTTACTGAGCTAAGCTGTATGAAAGAAAAACAAATCAAGAAAAAGATTCACAACTAATTGCTCAGAGGCACAGCCCTCAAATGCAGAATAACCTTAAAACGGATAGAACACGAATTGCATCAGACCTCCATTTTGAACTACGGGAGACACCAGAAGCTCACATAAATGTTCATCTCAGGGAACGGTCTTTCACAGATATCTACAGTGTACTGTAACACTTAAAAAGATCTGGTCATCAATAGGAATATCGTAGCACAACTGAATCTCAGGTTAGATGCAGAGTTCCATACACCCAATAATCATAAAACCTCAAAATATACCAAGAGTTCTAAAAAAATCCGGATTTTCAATTAAGTTCATGATATAAATTCTCTCTGTTATACTTGATTGCACTGATCATGCTTATCCTACAGTATTATTAAAAAATAAATAAAAAAGTTCCTTAAATAAAAAGAAGCAAATTAGAAAACAGGGAAGGAATAAACTGCCCATTTCTCAAAATAACGTAACTTTTCCAATCACTTTTCCAGTGATGAACTCTTCACACTGTAGCAGCATTCAGTACAAAGTAATTATTTTATGAAAGATAAAAGAAACTCAAAAGAGTCAGCTAACATACATTTAATTACAAAAAGAATCAATTCACAGGTCTTCAGTATTTATGTAGTGAGTCTTGAAAGTTGTTTAGATTTCTGGTTATACAAACATGTCACACTGGGCCACATGCATAAAAAACTTGCAATAAAATAAGTTTCCAAAATAATAATTGCATTAAATGAAATTCAGAGTAAGAAACTGCTTTTCAAAATATTAAGTTCTTTTTTTCCCCCCCTCTTATTCAACTGACTTCTGCAGAACTAAGTTTTAGATTACTGTACTACATGTACAGCCCAAGCCATTCAGAAATAATGCATCTAGATAGCAACACAAAAATCTGCTTCAACAATTGGAAGATGCCTCTGCACCTCACTGTTACTGGTAGGTTAGTGTTCCTTTCTATTTGGAAAGACAGTCTTAAATCAGGAGTAGGGGAAAAAGTTACATTTGGGATTTTCAGAGCTAAAAGCACCAAAGAAAGGGACCTCAGTGGAGACACAATCTGTGCTGATGGCTGCCTACTCAGCCAAGGTTGTCAGGTTGTTGACATGACTCTTACCTGTTCGTCAACATAATCATCTATTCTTTTCTGGCATTCCAGCCAAGCTTCGGCAACTTGACCCATTTCCTGTTCCAGCTGATGATACCTTTGGAGCAAGGTACTATACATATCTTCACTGCAGGAATCGTGTGTTGTTCCAAGCCTAGAAGTTCAAACAGTATTTGTCATAAGAGATGTTTTGGATGTTTTGCTGAAAATATGGCTTTTAAGTTTTGCCTGCCCAAGTTTTGTTCTCAAAATGCAGTTACTGATACACTTGAGGGCATGTAGCTGCAAAAATATCCCCAAATGGGTATTTTTGGTCATTTCTTTAAAAAAAAATATATATAAAAATCTAACAACTGCTTGTTCCCATGCTCTGTAACCAATAATAGTGAGCATGTGGGAAGTGTAACATTTCTAGAGCCTGTTTCCCACAGGCAACCAGATGTCAACCAAACTGAGCCATGCTTATTCAGATTTTGTTGCACGGTATTTTTTATCTTTCCAGATTCTACAGACTAAATATATATGTTGACTATTTACTAAAGAGCCACATAGTAAAAATAAAGCCAAAATCTTAATCAGAACTCCCTCGATCAATGCTAAAAAGATTACGAGATGAGCTGATTCATCGGCAGATTGGTAGCAATCTCCCCTAATGGAAGTCCAAGTGAAATAGCCCAGTTATATGCAGCAATCCACTAGCACTTGAGAGGCAACAAGTTCAGATTATAACATGCTGTTCACCAGTAACTGTCTCTGTAAGTAGCCTCAGAAGTAGAAGAGAGATTTTTAATTTATTTTCTACAACTTTCTGCATAGGCAATCCTCGAGGAACCCTCTTTGATGGCATCATTGCCACTATTCCAAAATAACTAAACACAGGCCATAAATCTTGACTTCCAAAATAAATGAGACACACATATTTGATGTTATTTAGGAAAAAACAATGAACTGTAATAACCTGCAAGTTGATGCAGTTAACCAAAGCTTTTCAACATTTCTCCTACTCAGCAATTAGCAGGAAGAGGTTAATACTTAACCAGGAGCAGAGACTAAGCCATCAGCCAGATAACTGGCAAAGCACCCGAGTATCCGAACACCTCAAGTAAAAGCTCAGGCCCAGCATTTCAGCTGGAGGTTAGATACAGATTTCCAACACAACAAGGTGCTAATCCAGCCCCAGAACCCCCTTGTGCTGTCTACAATGCGACTCTAACAAACTGCTCTTCCTGAGGATGAAGTTACAGCCATCAGCAGCACTTGGCTGAGGAACTCGGGTGTCTTTTGTTTGTTGGTTTTGCCCAAAATGTCCAATGCAGCCACCTTAGATGTTTACATAGGCATTTCTACACATTAAAAAATCCTGGAAAGTTGATATTTGATAGAGCACAAGTAGTACATAAAAAAGATATGGTGTCTTTAGAAATCACATTTTTAACAATGGTTCCTCACTACCCCATGCAAACAATGGCAATCTCTATTACTAAGTCACAAGTATATATTTTGAAAAAGCCAGAGAGGCAAAAAAAAATTAAATAAGAAAAAGAGTGAACACCCAAAACTTGAGAAGCTGAGATGCCAGAGCAATACCATTCCTTGTCTCTTCTTCAGAAAGAAAAAACAGGAGGCCAATGCACCTGTGTGATGAAACTCTGCTAATAGAATGTGCGTGTGTAATATACAGGCATACGTGTAGTATATACAGGCAAAAATCTCTAACCATGGAAAAGAAAAGCTTTAATAAAAAGTGGAGTGAAGTGTCAATAGAGGTTACTGCTGCAAAGACAGACAACTCCATAACCATGTTTTTGTTAGGGAAGGGAAGGGAAAGGGAAATCTCTCTAAGGATGACAAAATACCTATCTGCAACCACAAGGAGAGGGGCTTTTTAAAAGAGCTACTCTTAAAACAAACAAACAACAACAAAACAAGGGAGAGAAGCCAAAAATGTAATCTGGTAAGAGAAAACAAGTATTTTCATGAACCCTTAAAAGACTACAGATCTACTGTTCCAGAGTTAAAATGGACCATCTGCTTCTGAGGACAATTTTTTCTTCCAGCAGTAGCCTGAGTTTGAGTAAAAACCTTACATGATTCTCAGGTATCTCAAAATTTCAGAAAAGAAGATCTCTTAATGATTACAGAAACAATTAAATGGTGATTATTTTCTGCGTATTATGCTAAATAGACCTTCTAAAACCATTATTCTTAATGTCTGAGCTTAATGATATTTTTCCGACAGCTGAAAATATTTGTTCTGCTGCCCACTGCTAACCAGGAGAGTTTTATGCGCATCTATGAGCCAGCAAAACGGTTCCTCTGTTAGAGATCAACCTGGAGCAAGGGAAATCTTTCCTCTCAGGAAATGGTTGAGCTCTCACACATGCCTGGAAATCTCAAGAAGGTTCCTCTTAAAAAAAAAAAAAAAACAGGGTTAAGAAAAGTTGATGCACTCTTGCACAGTGATGACTGGCAAAACGGACAACTCTCCTTTAAAGGAAAGTCCTAAAGACCTCAGATCAGCAGCAGATATCTTAAAAAGCCATCCCTTATTGCTCCTCATGACTACAGGATCAAGGGACTATAGTGATCCTTTCATTTCTCCACACGATGCATCTCTGATAAAACACTACTCCATTCCACACAGTGTCAATGCCCAAGGGAAGACAGATTATTCTCTAGAAAAATGCTTAGGAAAAGCTACCAGTTCTGTTACTTCAAGACCCAGAAAGCTGTGGTTCCATGTAGAGCAACAGGATATTCTGTGCTTCCCAAAGAAAGGCTCACATGCTCTAAAGAAGCTGGAAATTCTCAAACAGAGTTTGTGCTGAGCCTCTCCTTTCAAAAATGCCCAAGTGAATCCAACTTGGTAAAGTCTCAGATCCCGTAAGAGAAAAGCCTCTAAAACCACCTAAAGAACATGGAGGTACTGAAAACAAATTTCTTCAGGAAGAGATTCTGGCTTTACATTACTTAAAGCTTGAAGGTGGCTGTCAATACAATGATGTTTTGGGGAGAATCGCAGACTTTAATTCCAGCAGCAGTCAAGAACAACAGATCCAGGAAAATAAGCTACTACTTTTGTTAAGGAACAAGCACACGCTTTGTAAAAAAATAATAATAAAAACCACCACATTTCATCTCAGCAGAGGAAGGTGATAAACAGCTTTGGTATTTCCAGGATCACTGGAACAGGAGGGCAGTGTCCAGAGAGGCCTGGTTGGAGAGCAGGCCGGTGACTTGGGGACAGAGTCTGCGACAGCAGCACTGGGGAGTTAAGCAGGTGACAGGAACGTGCTACCCACTACATGTCATTGAGCGTAATTACAGAATCGCCAGCTTGAAGAAAAAGCTCAGTCCTAACCCAGTTTTGAGGAAGCCAATTAGACAAGTTATTCTGAGGGACCTTAGCCTCCCTGCTGAGCTCAACCCAGTGACAACTAAGCTTTCTTGTCTTCCTTTCTAATAAGTGCTAGCAGAGGGATAATCAGAGAATCATAAAATCATAGAATTCTTAAGGTTGGAAGGGACCTCTAGAGATCATCTAGTCCAACCCCCTGCTCCAGCAGGGACACTTAGAGTACATGGCACAGAGTTGTGTCCAAGCGGGTTTTGAAGATCTCTAGAGAAGAAGACTCCACAGTCTCTCTTGGCAGCCTCTTCCAGGGCTCTGTCACCCTCACTTTCCTGTGGAACTTTTCGTGCTTCACTTTGTGGCCGTTTCTTCTAGTCCTGTCACTGTCCATCACTGAAAAGAGGCCACCCCCTCCTCCTCATCCCCTCCCTTGAGGTATTTTTAGGCACTGATCAGATCCCTGCTTCAGCCTTCTCTTCAGGCTGAACAGGTCCAGCTCTCTCAGCCTTAATCCAGCCAAAGTTTCATTACTCTCCGTGAGCAACATCACTTGTAAGGAAGACGCTACATCAAGGTCTTCTTGTAGTATGGAAAGATGTCCAAGACAGCATCTTCAAGACACACGCCTACAGAAAACAGTCCTCTCCGTCACAAGTTGGAGAGGTCAACTGGAGCCATCTGTGCTGGCGCTTTGCAAGGATTCGGGGAACAAAGTTTCTAGGAACTAAAGTCTCTTCCTTAAAAGGAGCACTTGGGAGGTAACACTAGTGGCAAGAACAAGCTCGCTAACAAAATGTAACATTTAACCTAACATTAACATGTAACATTTGAAAGCCCCAGGAAGTGCAACATGTCCTCAACTCTACAAGAGCGTAACAAGGGATTTTGGTTTTGCCAATGAATACCTTGCTCAAAACTCCAAAGTTCTTTATGTACCATAGGAAGACACAGAAGCCTTGACTTGCTTTTGTGGGTGTGAAAAGTATCAATGTCTGATGAAAAAATGATTCAATAATTCTTCTGACAAAGAAGTTATGACAGCCCTCTGTGCAGCCAGCAGCATTATTTTTAAAATAGAATAATGAGGAACTTACTTAAATTGGAAAAAGTATGAAAATTATGAGCTCTTTACCTTAGCTGTGATACCAGCGTTGGCAAACTGTTCTGCAGAAGTGGCTCAGAAAACACCAGATTTTCAAACAGATGTTTATTGTGCAATTCCCATGTCACCTGAAATTTTTTCAAATGTTCATTTTCCTATGTAGAAAAAAAAAAGCACAGCAATACATCACATTCAGAGACATATAAAGAACTGACTTCACAAATTTCTATTCACATTTGCTGTGAAAGATCTGTTATGACCTAAACCAGTCTGTTCTTTGGTTTTCTTGTGAAAAAGCAGTCCCTGATTATAGGTCAGTTCCTTGACATTATCTAGTAAACTGGTACATTTATGGTAACAAGCTATGACCTTTACTTAAAGTTAACATAAATGAAATAGAGTTCTGTCTTCAGATACAGCTGCTTCAAAAACACCGATTTTCTGAACAGCCAAGAGATCACGTTTGCTCATCTCTCTAATAAGCAGAGTTTTTTTTTAAATTGAAGCAGTTTACCATTCAACTGTATTCAACTTTCAACCCTAAAGCTTATATGATCAAAATATCAAAAACATGAGGACCAAAGAAAATACGGCATCTGATTTTTTAAGGTATTATGGCTCTAAGAGTAGCAATTGAGCACTACACCATTCAGTAGCCACAAATAGAAAAATACTTATATAATTAAAAGCTTTGCTATAATATATATCAGACATAGGCACTAAATTATCAATATTTAAAAAATACTTTAAGTTTTTATTTGTTTTTTAAATTCAAGCAGGATTTGAGTTGCGCAAGAAAAACATTTTTAGTTCTTTGTTTGTCTCCGTATACCCCTTTGAATACTTCTTCCAGATTTTCACAACTTTAGTTGCTAAGAATTTTCCAAGTGTTCGGCCTGAAAAAAAGTGAAAAGTTTTTTTCCTAGGCAATTCCATATTAAGTTATTAACTATCAAAAGTAACATAGAAAATCTTGCATTTCCAATTATGCAGACCAAATTTTTTCTTGCTCAAGGAAACACCAGTCATGTTTTCCCTTCTAGCCCTCTCTCCTGCGTGTTTCCCAGGCTTTTCTGTACTGACCACCATCCTTCCAACTTGATCTCAGCATGGTGTCCTATGCCCTGGTGGGGCAAAAAAGGCTTTAGCTCTTGCTCTTGAACCTCCCCAATTAGCTGGATTCCTCTCAAAGGAAGGATAATCAGCCATAATTTCACTTATATCACAAGTTCACTCAGGGTTTCAAGGCATTTTATGCCATCACACAGCAGGGCAAGCACAAAGGTTTGACCTTTCAAATGAGGGCTGCAGGAAGGAAAAAAAAATTTAAGGATTTTTGCTCCCTTTCATGTATTTTAACTTGAAGTACTCTTTCTTCCACAGCGCACTAAAAAACACCCCTTCACACTGAAAAGATATTGAGCCTAATACCTGTACTAGAATTTGTGCAACGCACTGGTCTATTTATTATAAAGGTTATCTAGAAATCTAAGAAATGCAAGCCAAGAGGCAGTATCTTACTTTTCCAATCCTACTCACAATTCATATTCCAAATGTCGCAGCTTATTAGAAAAAAGCCACTGATATTTGCAGCACTACTGATGGAAAAGTTGTGTTCTTTTTTTTAAAGAGTAAAACATTTTACTTTGAATTTTGTCAGATAGGGAGGTAGATTGAGGAGTTCTAGCACTTTTTTTTTTTTTTTTAATCTCAGCACGGCCATTATCTTCATCTCTTATGCATGCAAAAATTTTACAATTACTAGTTCCTAAGAATAGCCATGAGAAATGAGGTGTGGGGAGGAAAACGTGCCATTCTAACATTTTGATTCTGATCAAGTATATATTTCTGGATTCATTATTAGTGAGAAAGATAACTTCTGCACAAAAACCCATCAGATTTGGAGTTGAATACATTCATAAGCACCAATGCAGCTCAGCTCTAAGAATCACCCTCTCAAAAGTGGTCCATTAAAGACTTTATGACTATTAAAAGCAGCCAAGGGACTGGAGATGGAAGATGCAGCTCATCCAAATCTAAGTGATAAGGCCATGAAAGACTAAATTGAAACAGCAAAGAGGTTCAGTGACCACAGACCGAAACAGCTTCCTGGTTTGAGATTTAAATATTCCTGACAGCTCCACTCCAGCAGTGGGACCCAGCTTTAAAAGGAAAAAAAAAATTAGAAAACTTATACTTTATCTGTCACTGAATACTTCTGCAAGAACCCAGGGCATGCCTGGTTGCATTACCCCACAGATTAAAAGCATATAGTGATGTTTGTTTGTTTTTAATCTTACCAGAGTAACAAGAAAGGCGCTGATTGTGCATGCTGCCTGACAGAGTGCACTGTATTCCTCAAGTAGGAGCGAGATGAACTGATGTGCCTGGGGTGGGCCTTGCATTGCTAACGTTGATGCAACTTTAGATCCCAGGGACAAGTGTCTGAGGAGACGAACCTTCATTTCAAGTACATATTCTCTAGCTTGCTGCTCCAACCGTTGGTAAAGCTGATATGGATCTCTTTCACAAAGCCTGTAGTAGTAGAATATTTGTGGTCAAAAACATGCCTTCAAATAGACAGCCAGCACACACCTACATACAAACTAACACAACTGGGCTCAACAGCAATCACTTTGGGAGACACTGCTAAATATAGACATTTTATATAATAACCCAGCTTTTAAAACTCATTCAGGAAACTCCCTTTTGCCTTATTTCTCACTGCAAGCAGCAGTTCTTTTGTAGAGAGCCATTCTCTGCAGCTCTTACTAGAGCTGGCTCAGGGCATAGCGAGGTGTGGGATTCACAAGGTGAACAAGACAACCCTTCCAGGCACACACCTAGGCCTTCATGATTTATGACTCTACTTCAGCAGAGCCTAAGCTGCAATTGTTAGAAGCAACCAGTATATTTTCTTTTCCTAGAGCAGGGACTCGTTTCTCCCTGGGAAGCACGCCAGCACCTACACTGCAGAACTGTACTGCCCTGCATGTGCTCCTCCAGCCAGCAACACATGGCGCTTGGTGACGCAGGTTGGAGGGGGCTTCCTGCTAGGGACCGCACACAGCTGCCTGACACTCTTCTGGCAACGAGATACCGGTTTGAACCTTGTAAGTCACCCAGAGGAAAACTGGTTTCGAGTTGCCGGGAGGGGCTCTGGCTGCGCACCAGCCCTTCCCACACGCTGCAGGCTCTCCATGCGAACGCTGCCTCGGGAGCTGAGGGACGATGCCTGCTGCCGCGCGGCGCTGCGAGCGGCGCCCGCCGGGGGCAACGTACAAGCCCAGATCAACCCGGGAAGGTCTGTGCTGAGCTCCCAGAGGACAGGCAGCACCACCAGCAGCACCCATATCCTGACACCCTTGGTGAGGGCACTCAGCATTCAACAGGAAGGTTTGGTGACCAGCCCTCCACACGACTGCACAGCTCAGCATTTTCCCTGCGCAGGGGACACCTCAGTCAAAGCGAGGAATGGCTTTCAGTCAGCTGCTATCAGCGCCTCCTACTAACGCAATGCTTAGGACAAGCCACCAAATACAATGGCTGTTTGTAAGCTTCCGAGGGCACGGAGTCCAGCATTTACCACAGGATTTGGGAACCCAGGACGGGGGAAGAAGAAAGGGACGGGCACTTGGGAGTCAGATGAACTGATATCTGCTTCTGTCAAGGCCCTGCTGTTGGCCCCCTAACTTGTATAACTGAAGTATGGGGGCACTATCAGGGCACAGGCTGATAGGTGACAGGGACAACGCTACTTATTTACTGGGAACAGGGCCAGGCTATTTCTTTCTAGCTTTACTCAAAGGAGCTGAGCATGGAATGAGGAATAACGAATTTCTGTCTTTTAAAACTCAATTTACTTGGTCATAGCATGAACTCCAGCATGTTACTACCTACGTTTTTTGTCAAAAAAAAAAAGGTCCGATGATAAAATAGACTCTTAGAACCCACACTGACTCATTCAGTTAGTTTTTCTGGCATGACATTAACACCACATACTGGAGTCTTGAGTAGCTGCATAGTTTGCAGAAACCCAGCATCTTATCTCATTTTTTTGGACACCAAAATGAACTCAAAAATGCAGAATCATCATATTGACACTCAAGTTTTCTTTCTTTTTGAGACTGTTTCTGCCTTTGTATTTTAACAAAATATCTCAGCAGTGAAACACAGTTCTAGAAAAATCAAAATCAGCAGGTGTTTATATTTCCAAGTTTTCTTCATTAAAGAGAAACTGTACAAAAACAGTAATTTTAGTTATGATTCAGTTTTAATTACCTACACATTTAAGAATCTTTGACTTCAAAACATATACTGTATGTTTTCATCCCTTAATTTATATAAACAAAGCGTGACTAATATGGATGCATACTTTGTTACTCTACATTTACATGAACTGTGTTCGTTAAAACCAAGTACTTGGTCTCCATAAAAGAGGTGCACAATCAGATTATTTAATGATATACTAAGGCTGATTCAAAAGCAGATTCATATAGAGAGCAATATTAGACGCTGACTTTCAAAAGTTTTTCCATCTTGCTAAAGTTTGGTCTCAACTAGAAAATCTCCACATAAGAATTAGTTGTTAAGACCAGAGAAGCCCTAGTATATTAAGTATTTACAGAACCTATGAGACACGTTATTATTCAGTCACAGTTTCACGTAGAGAGAAACAGAGATGGACTTCCAATATACTGAAGTAATTTAAAAACAGTCAATAGACTCAAAAGAGAAGACAAACAAAATAAAACACACTATTAAGGGTCTCCTGAGACAGATCATCTTTACTGACCTCATACCTAGAACAGCAAAAACTTCAGTTTTGAAATGGAAATGCAGTTCTCTCAAAATATGTCTCATCTAATGATCAATGGTCAATATTCATTTCTTCTTTTGAAAAGAAGCCTTTTCTAGATCTTAGAACTACTTTAACATTCAGGCATTATTATGGCCTAAGTTCACTCAACAAACTCTCACACATGGAATTTAAGTTACCGGGTGCCATTATTAATAATAATAATATTCAAGGTCCTTTGAAGATGATGATTTTGGGACACATCCACAATTATGCACTAATATCCCTACCGCAACTAGCAGGGGAACTAATGATTTCCCATGCATTCAAACTAGTGTTTAAAAGCCATGTGTGAAACAGCTGATTGTTCTTTCTTCACTCTACTGGAGAGGCAATCATATTAAGCAAGGAAGCTCACAGATTACAGGTGCTAAAGAACATTGTATTAAAGAAAATGACATTTTAAATCACGAAAAATCCATTAAAAAAACACTCCACACACTCTTAGCAATTAACAGATATTTTTCAATGCTTTACCTATCCACCAGCTCTTTCATTCCTTCTTTATCTGGTACCAAAGATTGGTCTTGGTCATCAGCCAAAGGGGTCCCAGCTTGGCGATATATACACCGAACCATATATCTTACTTCTGACCAGTAATTTTGAAGCTGCTGAGATTCACGTTCAGTCTCTGCTGAAATTTCTCTGCAAACAACGACAAAGATTACTCTCAGCTTAAATACCACATAGGTGTATTCATTCCTACCATTCTTAAACAACCCAATTAAAGTAGCTTAAGCACAAGCCAACAAGTAAGCTGCAATAGCACTGGCAGTTTCACTGCCAGCACCAAGCTGCAGTTTGAATTCAATCCTTACCTGCGCTCATTACAGGCCTCACAGTTGCAAGCGATGTCTGAAGGAGAGGAATTGCTAAGATCTGCAGCAGGTACAGTCTGTGCACCAACAGTTATTCTTCCTCCTCCTACAGATTCCTGCTGCGATCCACTGTTACCAAGGGGCATGTGCAAAAGAAAATCTTGGCTCTGGGAGGAAAAGCAGAGGTAGCAACTTTGGTTTGTAAGGTATAAGCAAGACACATTTATAAGTAGGCAAATATAAACATGATGATTTTTAGTGCTAGATGTATGTTGAGGTGATGCTCAACTAGACACAAAGGAGAAACTCTTCTCGAAGAGCTTATCTTCCAGAATAGTAATGGCTGTTAGACAACTGCTATTCTTGGGAAGCAATGCCTCCTCCCGCGCACAGTGTTGCTCAGTACCAGGTGACACACACCTCTTCCTGAAGCCACCGGTCTAGCAACATAATCCTTGCTTTTCTTTCAATTTAGCCTTCCAACTTAGAGATGTTTTTACCATTTGCTTTAAAAAAAAAATCTCTTGGGGAAAAAAAGAGAGTCATATTTTGATTTTATCTGAAGTATTGATAACAAGACATCCAAAAATGCTGAAAGCAAATTGTGCTGCTCACGCTCAACTTTTCCATTCTCTTTATTAATTCACTAAACCTATGCATAAAGTTTCAGAGCTTTTGACTCAGCTAACTGCACTTCTTTTCTTGGACAGTATTGCTGTTTTTGGCCATCTGGTATTAGATTAGATTAGGGTGACAGAGCAGTGGAACAGGCTGCCCAGGGAGGTTGTGGAGTCTCCTACTCTGGAGGTCTTCAAAACCCGCCTGGATGCCACCCTGTGCCACATGCTCTAGGTGTGCCTGCTTGAACAGGAAGGTTGGACTAGATGATCTGTAGAGGTCCCTTCCAACCTTAAATATTCTGTGATCTCATCCTAGAGATTTCTAATATAAAGAAATAGCTAATACTTAATGATATTCTTCCTATACTAAGTAACAGTGAAATATTCTCAAATCTTCCTTAGTAAAAGCTACATTAATCATGCTATTAACCCAAGTTTAACAACATATTCTATACAAACACAACCCTCCTTTGGATGGAACTGTTTAATGAAAAAAAATGTATGTGTCTATAGGCCTGTGCAGACTCTTAGCTCTGTGTGAAGATTTGGTTCAATATTACAGCATAAAGTCTCAATTTGGGGGATTTTACATGACCCTTCACTGAACTTCTCATATTTGGCTCTTCCAAAGAGCACAGCTCTGAAGTGAACTTGTATTTCTAAATATATTTATTTTATTCATTATTTATTTATATTTATATATTTATTATGATATTTATTTAAAAGTCAAACCCAGAAACATTACCACCCTGGCACAAAACAGCTTGAGGTGCTACAAAAAAGGGGAAAAAAAATAATCTCTGTAAGTATGGTGTGCGCAAGTTCTGCTTCTTCATAAAAAACTCAGGACAGAAAAGCCGAACACACAGACATAAAGAGGGTAGCAAGGCAAACACAGTGATCCAAGAACAATACTCAAAGAAAAGGGAAAATTCATGTAGTTCACCTCACAAAGCACAGAGTAGGGGAGAAGTACTTATGAGCAGAAACAGAATAGGAAAAAAATATGGAGATTCAAATAACTTTAAGTGAGAACAATACAACCAAAAACACACGCCTCAAAACTCTCTACAGTATTTTTAGGCACTCAGAATTCAGTTTAAGCGGTTCCAAAGCACTGAGGAGCATTCAGCCCATTATAACCCAGCAGCCTGCGCAGGGGAACCCAGGCATTTGAACTCACCACCAGCGACTGCTCTATCGTAGCATGTCTCTCCTCCTTCTCGACCGTGCGTCGGCAGTCCGGGCACACCCACAGTGGAAGATGCAGCATATTGTTTGCTTTTGGAGACGTGGAAAGTGCTGTTTTGCTGGAATTCTTTAGCCCGCTCTCTGAAAGCGATGTATCTTTTCGTTCGCTTCTACAAAGAAGACAGTGCTCGCCAGTTGTGTATGGGGCCCTCTGGCCCAAGCCAAAGGTAAATGGTGTCTACGAGAAATGTTCGGATAAAGATCTGGTTATTTACAGACCATAGACCAAAAAAAAAAAAAAAAAAAAAAAAAAAAAAGCTTGAAAAAAAAAAAAAACAAAAAAAAAAAAAAAAAAGAAAAAAAAAAGCTTATTTTGAGATATTTTTTGAAAACATTTAACAGTCTTCATTAAACAATGAATACCTGAAGTGCCCAAGATCAAAGAATAGCCTAACATCAGCCTGGCAGAGCCACGGTTATTATGAGTAAATGCAGACTCCATCACAAAAAGTAGCATTTAACATGGGCTATGGCATTTCCCTCAAAATAGCATACCCTAAATATAAAAATGCAATACATAAAATACATAAAGGAAAAGTACAGCTCTCTCTAATGCTTTCATTTGTAGAAGAAAAAAGGTCAGGCTTGGCTGCTCATGGTGACAAAGGCAGTTTAAAATTTACTTTCTCCTCCAAGATGCTACTGTGTGGTCATGGTACAGCCCTGAAATGCTGCCCACTCACTGAGCCTGATGCTCAAAAACACATCGAGCAGAACAACCAGGCCCCATCGCTGCAAGAGCTGAGCAAAGTCATCCAAGACAGAGCCAAGTGTCTGGTATGGCAGAATCACAGACAGGGCTGATGATGCCAGAGCTCTTCATTTTCCCCTAATTAGTCTGACATCCTGTATGCAAGCTTCGAAATAGCTAAACTCTTGACAGCAGGAGGCCCTGGCTGCTTATCCCCTTAGCTCAGAAAGTTTCCTTGTAAAATTATAGTCTTCTGAAGGCAGACTGAGTCTTTGTCGGTGCAATGAACACACGTTCACAACTTTTGCAGGCAAATTCTTTTGGACATCAGCAGTGGGGCCTCCTTTGGCAAGCAGGAAAAACAGACTTCAAAATGTAAAAGTTCAGAATTTAAGATGTGACCTTTACTCTTCTGGGAAGGAAAGGTCCAGGGCAAGTGTATCCCAGCCATGTTACAAGGGTTTGCAGGAGTTCAGACTTGTCTAGTTCGTTTAAAGCTGCATCATCATCAGATGTTAAAGTCCTGGATCCATTAACCATATGAGGCTCTGGTTGCAGGACCAGACTTGGCTGCACCTACCTGAGAAACACCTGTGAACTCTGAGCCAACAGGGCTGTCTGTAAATTGGGTTCCATTTAGCGAAACCTGCAAAAAAAGGCAGGAAACTGGTTACAACAGTTGAGTTTTATGCTGATTCCAAGAGCAGCTTTAGCAGCAATAAAACAAAACAGAAAGAATAAAATGTTTCCCCCACCCAAGGGCGGAGAAAATCGCTCTCAATGACTGAATGCAGAGACAGAAAAAACTTCTTTTGTAGTAAGGCTCTTTCAGATGTGAAAGCCGGTAATTTCTGTACTATAAGCTTCTGCAGTTTAGTTGTTTTACTAAATACAACTCAAATTGGAGAAAGCTGATATAAGAAAAAAAGTAAGGTGAAATGCAGTTTTTTCCTTCGCATTTCATTGTTTACATTTAGCTTTTAGATGCAACTATTACATTTTTGTAACTGTATCAATTTTGCAATAGATTCCTGTCTTATGGAAGTCGAATACATCACTGCTTAGAGTACTACTTACTGTATTTGAGGACACTAAACCAACAGCATAAGGCACATACAAATTTCAGTCAACAACCACAGTGATCCTTAAACAAAGGCTATGTGAAGAAAAGAAATTTTAAAATCATTTAATGGGGGAGGGGGAACAGAGTAAGCAAATTCTTTTTATTCACAAATTTCTCTCCTCTCCTTCCTCATGTTTCTTCCCTCAAATTTCAGATGTATTTCTTCCTATGCTTTACTTGATACACTTCAACTCTTCTTATATTTTTGCTCCATTCCTTGTGTCCCAGTTTTGTCATACCACTTTCTCTTATCAATATGTGAAGCCTACTTTAAAGACAAGAATTTCAGAATATTTCAGAATATTTAAGGTTGGAAGGGACCTCTACAGATCATCTAGTCCAACCTTCCTGCTCAAGCAGGCACACCTAGAGCATGTGGCACAGGGTGGCATCCAGGCGGGTTTTGAAGACCTCCAGAGTAGGAGACTCCACAACCTCCCTGGGCAGCCTGTTCCACTGCTCTGTCACCCTAACAGTAAAGAAGTTGCTCCTCACCTGGAGACGGAACTTCTTATGCTTCAGCTTGTGGCCATTACCCCTCGTCCTGTTGCTGGCCACCAGTGTGAACAGCCTGTCCCCTTCCTCCCTGCATTCTCCCTTCCTGAACTTATACATATTAATCATATCCCCTCTGAGCCGTCTCTTCTCCAGAGAAAAAAGGCCCAGCTCACTCAGCCTCTCTTCATACGAGAGATGTTCCATTCCCTTAATCATCCTGGTTGCCCTTCTCTGGACCCTCTCCAGAAGCTCCACGTCCTTCCTATACTGGGGTGCCCAGAACTGAACACAGTACTCCATAAAAAGCAGCCCGACTCTCCTCACCCCCCACACCCGCTGTGCTGGATCCCGGGGGCCAGAAAGCAGATTTGTGCTGCTGCCAGACCAGGAACTCAGTGAGAAACGTCCCCGGGGTGCCAGCAGCCCCGGGGCTGCTGCCCAGCCTTGCTGGGCCGGGCACGTTACTGCAAAGCCACCGGCCTCAGCGGGGCAGCCGGTAACGCACTCCGCAGATCTTGGCTAGAGGAGATGGATATAAACAAGATATTATAGAGCTTCACTTATATCCCCCAGGCTAACTTTGAACAGCGGGTATTTAAACAGTGGGTATTGAACAGAGGGTATTTAAAGCCCTCGTATGCAAGCCAAGCCCCTGCGCTCTGCAAACATGCAGGCGTGGAACAGTTGGCCACTTTTATCCAGTCACCTCCTGATAAGTAGAAAAGAGAACGTGAAGAATTAAAGTCTTTCCAATGAAGAGAATCTCCCCTTTAAGAGATCTCGGGAGTTGGAGGGTCACTGGGTAAGAAATGCATTTAGCATATCAAGAACAAAGAAGCCACCAGGGCACACGTGGAAAGCAATTTCTGCAGCGTTTAAGCACGCAGACGCGAGGGATGGTGCTGAAGGCAGCCCCAAAGGTCGTAGGGGCAAAATCAGTAATAACGGCACAATCATTTCTGTTGTTCAGCAATGTCACCTGACGCCAAGGCAAACTCCCAAGGCAGCAGGAGCACCTGCTTCCAGGAACATGGAGTCCCTGCTCCTAAGGACAGGAACGGCCTCCTGGCCCTGAGCAGCGCGCAGGGCGCCCATCGAAACGCGACTGCCAAAAATACAACGGTGAGCATCAAATCCTCAGGAGCAACAAACAGGGAATAACTGAGGGGGAAAAAACGGAATCAGATAAGAGAGGAAACCTCAAAGGAGTCATCAGGCATAAAACCTCTAGGGGAATAATGAGATTTAAGGCATGTTGGGTGTAGAGGAAGCACAGAAATCACAAAGAATCAGGGCGAGGGAAGGCAGTGTTAAACAGTATATTACAGAGAACACTAAAAGAATATTGCAGTTATCCAAATGAGGCTCAGAGATAAGTTAAAAACAAAGGGAGGGGAAAAAATCAAACGCCTCATAAATAGCTTCAGAAAGTGTGCAAAACCACACAAAATATACCATTAAATCCCATTTCGAGGGACACAAGGAGTAGCCTGCCAGGATGTGTAAGACTAAAACAAGTAAGAAAATGAAGAGATTTTTTTTAAAAAAATCTTGGCATTTTTTTAAAAAGTGCCAAAATGAGTAACAGCAGAAACAAATCCACTTTTTGCACTGTTTTGCTGGAGGCTCCCCAGGGAAAGGTGCCTGTGGGACAGCATCACGCAGGACAGCACAAGCCTCCACAAGGCTCCCCAAGCACAGGGCACTTGCCCAAGAGCAGCTCAAGGACGGAAGAGCAGGGCGGCGTGATCACACTTGCTCTGCACTCCTTGGGATCTCATGGACAGGAGATTAGAAATATAAATAAATATATATATATATATGCATGTTTGTACTTGAGGGTGCGTATACATACGCGATTTTCTTTCAGTTAACAGAGAACATGAATTTTTTTCAGGTTATCAGACACAGGAGAGCAGGGAATGGCAAAAGGACATAACAAGAGCTAGCTCCTGGGCCACAAGTTGAGGGGCTGAGAGGTGTAATTCTGGCCACATAACTTGAGCGATGCACACAAGCCAAGTCATTACAGCCATCAGAAAGCCCCAAGGTTTTTTGGTTTTGTTTTTAATTTATTTGTTTTTGCCAAAAGCAAACCCCACTACCCACTTCTGTGATTTAAAAATTTGTTTAAGAACGTTTTATGAAAATAAGTATCAAAGTGATTCCTGACACAAGTCAGGAAAATAGGAATCTGTATGTACAGCACACACATTCAATGGAAACCTGGGTGGAGAGGAAATCTGTTGTTTCTACAATTACTTACAATAGGAAAAAAATTATTTTTCTTGAAAGCTGCTGCCGCACTAAACATCCGCCAAAGCCCCAATATTCCAGAAAATAAAGATATCAGAAATTATATTATCATCTTAGTATACAGTAGTTGCATGTATCGAGAGGTACCAAGAAAGCGACAACCACAGCTATAAATCTTTCATTTCACCTGAATGACCCTGGAGAAGCAGCTGAGCAGGTAGAAGACAGACACTAAAAGACAAGGTCATGAGTGCTGACTGGCAAGGGCCTGGTGCAGTTAATATCAGGGCAGCAATGGGCTGAGTGACCAGCTCCCAGGCACAGCTCAGCCGCCCAACCCGGCCAGCGCCACGGGCGCCAGTGAACGCCACCCAGCAGCGTCTCCAAGTCCAGGGAAAGAGAAAAACGGCGGGAAAACCCAAACTCGCTTCCTTGCGACTTCACCCCAAACGGTTCAACAGCAGCGCAATGCTGAAAATAACGCAATATTTGGTGAAATTTCTTTGGAGCCGTTCGCAAAAGATCGTTCTGCTTTTCTCAAGTCTGCTAGGGAAGGTCGGTGCCACAGCAAACGATGCTAAGCGGAGGCCAAGGCTAACGCAAGACAGGCAGCATGAATCTAAAAGACTGTAGTGTCAGGAAGGTATTCTGTAGGACTCCATTCATTTATGTTTATATATAGCCAAATCAATAAATATATGTGAATATTTATAAAATATTTATCCACTAAATACATCTAAATACACACAGCTCTGAGCTGGCCTGGCCAGGCAGAGCGCAAGCAATGCCGTTTTCCAGTCATCCCCAACTCAACCACGAACCCACTGGTGGCAGAAAGTGAAGCGTAGGAAACCATGAGTGATAGGGACATAAGAAGAAAGTTCCTTTTATTTTTTTGGGTCAAGAGACAGGAAGTCACTGCCTTCAACGAGTGAAAGGGCGGGATCCTGCCCAAACACATCGGTCAGCGCAAAGGACAACTATGGAGCTGTATGGGGAGATGGCTTCCACAGCAGACATCAAGCCCCATCCCCACGTGGGACACCTCTGATTTTCACAACTTTTTTTAAAATTGTTCCTGAACAAGATCTGTAGTGACTGCAGTATTAATGGCAACCTTTGCAGAAAACAGTGTTACAATACAGAAAAGACACTCAAATGTAAAAGCCAAGAGGAAGACACCAATGCAACACTTATGCCTTTCCCAGTGTCTTTTGGAGTCTGAATGGTTGTACCTGGTATGGGACAATTTGTCTAAAGAGGAGTAAAGGCAAACAGAGCTACCTGGCCGCTTCACCACTCCTGCCCAGCAATCTCAGGAATTTCAACATTCAGATTTTTTACCCCTCTTCAATGTGTTTTAGGAAATCTATGAGCAGTTTTGGAGGAACCAAAAATATCCAACCCATATTCTACATAAAGCACTGCCAGTTTCCAGTGAAATAGTTGTCCTCGCTGTTATTAAGCAGTTGCCTTAGAAGAAGCTCCAAAGTTTTGGACACGTCAATTCTATACACTGTTTAAAAAGAAAAACTCAGCTACCAAAACACCATAATATTCAAAGACACCAACTACTGCAAAATCAAAGTTAAGCAAAACCCATGTCAGGGAGAGCATTATCTGCATTATTATTATTATTGTTGTTGTTGTTATTATTTTAAGGTCTAAGATCCAAAGAAACTTTCTGTAGACATTTATATTCAAGAAATATATCTTAATATATCTTAAAGATATTTTAAAGATGATGCCGGCACTATTGCTGCTGGCACATAAAGCTGTCAGGAATATTTACTGCCAGTATTAACAGGCCAAGGAAATGCAATAGTGGCTGCTGACAGATCACAGCAGGGCCCACTACACTACACAGTTTGCTATACGATGACTAAAAGTCACTGTCCATGGTCATGAAAATCTGGTGACAAGGTGGCACCTATCAGGAATCTTCTTCTAAAAGAAGGCAAAGTATAGACATTTATTATTTCTATTATTTTTATTATTCATTGTTGAACAACCCCAAATAATATTAGAAGTTCTGCCAATAAAGACACGCCCATTTAAAAGCGCATACTAAAACTATATTTTGAAATTATTAAATATGAGACCTTTCTTTCAAGTACCGACATATGGATGAGAAAGTAAGGTTTCCATGCCCAGCATCAGTCAGGAAAATAAAGAGTAATACTCCATAGGCTTTGCTGAATGCTGCTGATCCTGCACACCTCAAAACTGAGAAGCTACCACCATTTATCACTGGTATTTTCTTAAAAAAAAATAAAAATTCCTTTGGCCATCAGTGGTACAAAATAACATTAAGTGTGTTATTTTTTCATGTCATGGCCCTGAACGCAGCTACACTCACTAGAGCCCCCTTGCTTGTCAGGGAGTCTCACAGCGTTATGGGAAGCACTGGCAGAAAAAAGTGAATATTTATCAGCTGCAAATGTCACCAACTGAAAGACAGACACTACAGCAGCGTAGGCTCGGAGCCTCCTCTGTAAGGAGAGCTCTTTGTTCTTAGCAGGCAGCTCAGAATCCCAAGCAGAAGCCAGAAAAAGCACAGACAAGGCGATAAATTATTTAAATATCCGTATTAGAGTCAGCCAGCACACGATCTGACCAACTGATACATTTTGCAGGCTATTAATCCATTTTACCAAACGTGCCGTTTTGAGGACTTAACGTGTCTGTGAGCGTCGTTCCCCCTTCCCAGCCTAGCTTGTACAGCCCAAGTTCTCAGGATGAGAAAATAAATCCATGAGCGAGTCTGCAATACAGGAAGCATCCCTGATGCTCCTCCAAGAGCTACGGAGCTACACACAAATCCAGACAGCCTGTAACCTCCTCCATCAGCTAACACAGTTACATATACACATGCACTCACAAATATTATTTTTAATTACATATATTTTGTATAAATACACGTTAAGTCTTAGAAGAAAGAGCATTCCAATAAATATTACAAGGCTTCCGCAACTTGTGATATCCAGAATTTGAATACAGAATCTGAATGTTACTCACAAATACAGAGAAATGGCCTTTTTTGATCTTGTTTGAAGTAATTAAGCAGGAGAAGAAACAGGAGTTGCCAGAAGTTGAGCAAGAGCCAAGAGTGAAGCATGAGCGCGGAATCTGGCAGAGGCTCCCGAGGACAGAAAGCGTTGGCCATCAACACGGCAAATGTGTTGATTCAATCCTTAGCTCTGTTGGTATCTAACACACACTGCACTTATGCTAAATAGCCATACTACTTACAGAAATAATTAATATCATACTAGAGAGTAGACAGACAAATATTTAACTTGCCCATGCTGCTCTGGGGTAAAACCAGCCAAAATTCCACAAAGAGGAGGAACTGAAACCACATCTAGCACAGAACCCAAGTTTACCTTCAAGCAGTTGAGGCAGCTAGGATAAACCAACAGCATATTACTAAAACTGATCTATATAAGATCATTTGGATGTAATAGGTTCAAAAACTTTCTCACGATAAAGCAGGCCACCCCGTCGGGTCACGTGCGCCCGTGACGCTTGGCAGCAGGAAACACGTTCTTGAGGGCTAACTACAGGAAACGCAGCCTAGGAGGGGGAAGGAGGCAAAGCAACAACGGCGGCACCAGGAAGGGATGATTCATCGGACTTGAGAGAATCTACACTTGTTTTGCTATTGAAAAGGCTGAGTGGACAGCACAAGCACCAGGTTCAATTACAAAATCAAGCACTTGTTCCAGAATCCAACAGGCCGTTGCCAAGTAGGTCATTCATTTAGCCCTCCAAAGGGCAAAGCGTGATGTTGCTTCAACGCATTAGGAGTGACATGAAGATAAACCTATTAAAAGTTTTTCATGCATACTTAATAAGCAGACACAGTAATCCAAACCCAGGTATTCCCTATCTGAACATCTTCACAGAAAAAGCTTACAAGCAAAAGTGTTTGTATTTGGGTTGATTTGTGCTCTTTCTAAAGTAAAATCTGTCAGATCCCAATAAGCTTCCTTAGGCAACAAATATTTTTCTTGTTTGCAATTCCCCAGGAGATGCTCTGTATTCATATCCAACAAGCATTCAAAGACTTGAGTAATATTAGTGACATTACCCATTTTATATTTAACCCTTTAATGTGATCTCGCAGTGTCTTCTCTTCCTACAAGATGGACTCTTTGAAGATGGACTCCTTCTCAACCCAGTCCACTTTGTATCACCACATTATTAAAAGCTATGTTGGGTTTCTTAATGTTTTTAGGACTACACTAGCACTTGAACTTAAGTAAGCTGAATGCTGCATCTCCACAGCTTAGTCAAAGTTGTTCCGAAAATAAGTTCTGCAGCAGTCAAGTTGGCAGAAGTTTCATGTAGAAAGCTTGATCCACCTTGCATGTAGATAATGAAACGTGAATCACATATACACATATAGAGCAAAACACGACAACTTCCTCCCTTCTCAGATTCCCCAAATGATTAGCTTCTTTCTCAACAATGAATTTTTTAAGGACATTTGACCTTAAGTCATTATTTGGAAAATTCTTCCATAGAAAAAACTCCAAGAGAAACATTTCTCATTATCTTGTTCAATCTATGTAGATGCAAGGTGAAAACTGGAGTATTAAGTGAATACCAGGCATGTTCAAAAACAGCAGTATGCCCTGGCTTAAAGAAAACTCGCCGATAAAGGTGGGTGGAAGCAGCTGTCCATGTCTCCTCCTGCCTGGGAAATACCCAGAAGTCAAACCACAGCTACCGGCAGGGGCTCTGTAACCAACCCCTGCCAGAGCTCCCGCATCATCTGGCCAACCAGAGGTTATGCCAAACGATTCCTAAGACTTCTCAGACTTAAACATTTACAAGACCATTACGGGGGCTGCAGGAACAAGGGCAACATCATCTGCACACAACCCTATTTTCCAAAACAAGACATAATTCCATTAACTGAAGAGTTGAAGCATTCTTCCCCCCATTGCTGGGTTAGTCATTCACTCCTGGTGCCTGCCAGACCAAATGCACAGAGAGCTTTAAGTCTGTTTAAAAAACATACATAATGAAGATGCTGTTTTGTTTTCAGTATGCCCTGACACACAAAAGCCTCGGAAATAGAGCAGGGAGGAAGGAAATCAGACAGCATTGAACAACAACAGCGGAGTAGGAAGCAAACCAATATTCTTTCTACTTCAACCTCTTTAAAGATGCAGCTCCTCAGAAAATAAGTGACACTTGTATGAAATTACTCTGACCTGCTTACTTATTTAGCAGCTTTATTCTTTTCCCTTTGGGTCCTCAGAGCTCAGGCAGAACAATTCCATTTCAACACAGTAATAGGAATAGACTAAATTCTAAATTGATACTAAAATTCACAAACCACAAAGCCATCAAATCTTGTACGACAGAAAGCTATGCTCAGAAACAGCAACCTTAAATTAAATGAGAAACGCTGCATATAAAGGTGTCTGAAACTATCTTGGGAAAATTATTTAGTTGTACTTAAAAAAAGAAAACTTTGAAGTAGTTCTTCCAAAAGAGAATAGATTCTTTATTGCCTTCCTGTAGGGACTTTTAAGGGGCAACATCTATGTTCTGTGCTCTTCCTCCTGCACGCACTTCAGTAGCTCATGATTTTTCTTGTAGCTGAACTACCCTTCAGGAAGTAAGTAGCTCGCTAGTCATAGCGCCAACAACATGAAAGCATTACTACAAAAACAAACAAGAGACCTACATTTCTGCCCATGAGCTCTGCAATAACTAGGATAAAGGAAAAGAAAGCAAAATTAAAAAATTCATAAACCAAAATTAAGAAAAAAAAATCCGATCTGTATCTCATTAAAAGACAGAATGATCTATAATCATTTATAATTATAATAATTTTTATAATCATTGTGCTGCCATCCAGAGGGGAGATTTGGGCAGTGAGAAACCTCATGAAGTTCAACAAGGGCAAGTGCCGGGTCCTGCACGTGGGAAGGAATAACCCTGGACACCAGGACAGGCTGGGGACTGACCTTCTGTAGAGCAGCCCCGCAGAGAGGGACCTGGGCATCGTGGTGAGGGTGACAGAGCCCTGGAACAGGCTGCCCACAGAGGTTCTGGAGTCTCCATCTCTGGAGATCTTCCAAACCCGCTTGCATGCAGCCCTGTGCCACATGCTCTGGGTGACCCTGTGTGTGCAGGGGGGTTGGACTAGATGATCTCTAGAGGTCCCTTCCATCCTTAAGGATCCTATGATTCCGTGATTTATTTTTTAAACCAGAAGACAGATTAACCCAAGAGTTCCTATATCTTAATTTATTGAGCATGGTCAAAATAGTGAATTTGTTGGACATAAACTTAAATGACGTTGATTTCAAATACAAATTCTATGAAACTTCAGGGTGGGAATACTCCTGTTTCTGTTCAACAAATTCAACAAAATGCCCTTTTGTACCTACAATTTACTTGATTCTGATGTGACAAACCAATTGCTATTAGGAAGTCTCATAAGAAAAACAAAGAAATGCACAATGTTTTATAAAATGAAAGATCCACATCCCAAGAGAAGTCCCAAAGCCCTTCAGACATCAAGCTGCATGTCACTAGCAAGCGAGATTTGAACGTTTTTAGCGGAACTACAATTTCAGTACAATGCCAGGATGCTCTGGATAGGCTTTGAATAATTTAGCAATGGTAGTTAAATTAATAAGCATCCAAATCCAATCAAGCACAAGCCCTTCCTATATACAAAATTTTGTTCCCAAAGAGCTTACATGAACTGTACTGACCCTAAAAGAAAGAAAGAAGTGGGGAGCAAAGCTTTGGGAACACACGACTGAGTTTGAGTATGTCTTAGAAACAACCTTTGGAATATTTTCCACAGTGATTTAGTAACAAAAGCATTTCCAAAATGCAGTTTTAGGATACTGGTAATTACTTTTCCAGAGGCACAAATAGGAGCTGCAGATAAAGCCACTCTGTTTCATACACTTATATTTAAGGCCAGGTAAGACCAATCTTTAAATTCAAAGCAGTCTCCCCTCAACCCAAACCTAAATAAGTCCTATTGAAGAAGACCACTTGTCAAATGATTTGATGTAGTTAAAGGCCAGGAGACCTTCTTGATTTAATTCCTATTCAGATTTTTTTCAAGATGCTATGATCTAGCGTAATCTCTATTCAAGGGTTGCCAATGATAGATCATCTAGAACTGAATTCATCTCATTTCAGAATCACTTAGCAGATTTCATCATACATCCACTGACCCTCCCTTATCGCATCTCTCCTGTGCTACACGTAGACACATATCTGGTGATAACTTCTCAGCTTCCCCTTAAATAAGTGAGAAACAGGAAAGAACAAGAAAACAGCTCCTTGTAAATCAAAACTAGAGACATTATCATGATCCTTCTAAGAAGCAGCCACGAGAACCACACACACTATTCCAGAAGAATTCAGCACCAGACACGAAATAACCTCCCTCCCAGCAGCTCCATTTCATATTGTTATGGATAAATTCAAGGACCTTGCTCGCCTTTATTAGCACAACACCATGCAGCTAGGTACAAGCTGGCAGCCCAGCAACCACAGAGGCACAGCTCTCTCCACCTTTTTTCCCCAAGGAAACAGTTTTCTGAAAGCCCAGCTGTCTTTACTTCCAGGGCAATCACTGAATTTGGTTGCACTTGCATGAAAACCATTTGTTTGTAGCAAGCATATGGGCAAATATCTTTTTTTTTCCCCCCTATATCAACTGAGTGACCTTTTTATCACTTTCCAAGTCATTTTATCTTCTGGAAATTTTATCAATAAAATTGCCTACTTTTTCCAAGTCAGCAGTAAAAAAACAGCATTAGAACAATTTCCTGTAACCCATTAAATATACACCACTTAAAGGGCCAATTAATAAATGGAAGTGTCTACAGACAAACAGATGCAAGATCTGCGTAATCTGTGGACAAAATACTCCTATCACACGTAAAATCTCTCTTAACAACTCGCAGGCCTCCTTACTTTTTTCAAAGGCACTCAACATTTCACACAGTATTAGCCCAGATCCAAAGATAAAATTCTCCCGCTGTCCTCGTGGCCCTGAATATAACTTTTCCCCATGGAAAAAGCATGGTTTCTAGCCACGACTTATCGCCATAGTTAACCTGCACTGACTGAACGCAAGTCTCTTGTGGTTGATGGTTATTTGCCTTCCAGTGGAGAAGCGGAGCTAGAGGAGAGCCAAGACGCAGCGAGAAGTTTCTATGCTTGCGAGTCTGATCTTGCCACTTTATCTTCTCTTGAGCCAAAAGCATCTGGCTTCATCTTGCAAAAGGTGAAAATTCTCAGAGCTGCAACTTACACCACGTTTAAATCTATAAATGGAGAGAGAAATACATCCTGCCTACTGCACTGAAATTCCTTGCTGTGCTGCAATGGGTGAAGAACACAGTCTTTGAGGAAAATCCTGCACCTCGTGTTTTACCAACTGCCCAACTTCTCTATAGGGCAAACTGTAAGAGCCCTTGACTGATACACACTTTCCTCACAGTCCTGCAAATAGAAGAACAATTTGTTTCCAGGCTAATGCAAAGCATTGCTAGTTTTGGTCACAAATTTAAGTTTCTAAGGGAGGGAGAGTAAAATGGGATTTAGCATATAAATGTAGCAGCTTGTTTAGCTGAGTAAAGCAATGGTATCTCACTATAAAGATACAGCAGCAGTGAAGAGGAAGAGAAACAAAAACCTATGTTTTGAATTAAAATTTAAATACAAATCTGAAGCCAGCAAACCATGATATGAACCTGCGATCATCTTGCTGTTAGTTCTTACCCTAGAGAAAATACGTTATTTAATGAGGGGGAAAAAATGCAATCAATTAAGTGTAAACCGCTCAGCTCGTCTTAAATTATGCGTAGCCAGAAACTACATCAAGCCTATAGATATGAAAAAAATTATATGGCTTAATAAGACTCTTTATTCAGCTTAGGTTTCCACCACTTTTTAGTTTGAAAAGTCAACTGCAATTAATACCCTTATCTTACTTGTATTTTGCATTACGTGGATCTGAGGTTCTGCACATAAATTGGAAATGTGCTTAAGAAATAAGTTAATTTTTAAGTTTCACTTGTGCCTATGCACATTTAATGATTTATACCGATAATTCTTTAACTCCTTCCCATCCTTTCATACCCCACATTTACAGGAGACAATTGTCAGAACCCCTCCAGCCCCAGCTCCAAGTCAAGAAGTTTCACATCTCAATGGATCATAAAGAAAGAAGAAAGAGGAAAGAAAAGAGTCCAGGGCCCGTGATGTGTCTTGTGCTACACCTTTCTGAATAACGTCCCCCATCAATTTGGATATTTTAGTGTGGAAGTGACTGAGGAGGAAGATTTTGATGGCTCCCAGTCACTACTGCCATTTCAAGCCCACTGCAAGGCAACATTTCCAAGACACATCTCGCTGATTTCAAGGGCGCCGGCAAGCAGCAGAGTTGCTCTGCAGGGCCATGGATGGACCTCAGGAGGTCAAAAACATTCAGGAAATGGAACAGATGCAGTGACAGCCAAAGGGGACGGCAGGCAAAGAGGTTCCTTCAGCTCTCCAAGTGCTGCAGTTCTCCTGGGGCACACACTGAAGGTTGGGGAACGAAGAATTAATCTGAGAATGGGAAAGGAGTGGGAAGTGTCCAAACAGACCTGCAGGCTTAAATGGAAAAAAATCCCAAACACTCACATACTATCAATGACCGCATCAAGCATCTAAAACAGTTCTGAAGTAGTGAAGACCCACTTCAAAGTGAAGTTTAATCAATTTATGAAAGGGATTTTTATGATATTTCTATAGATAAAAAAAAAAAAAAAAAAAAAAAAAAAAAAAAAAAGCCCAGATCCCTCTGTAGCTACCCAAATTCTTGCAGTTCAAACATAATTTACAAGCTGCTTTTGTCTACTGGGTGGTGGGATTTTTTTTCTTGGACATTTGGTTGTGGAGGGAGCATGGAGGGAAAGTCACCTACAGCAGTTTTTCTGGTTTTGTTTTTTACATTGTGCCCTTATTTAATACTGTATTTAGAATACTATTTTAAAAAATCCTAAAATATTAACTTTTGTGTAAAAGCAGAGTTTGGAAGATAAATCTGATTTTAATTTGGTTTTAGGCTTAGTTAATACTAAGTTACAAGCGGAGAGAAGAAATACCATGACTTTTACTGTCTGAATTATAGCAATTAGTTAAATTTAAAGAGTTTTCTGCACAGTGCAAAATGCTGTTCCCTGGTTTGCAAGCGAAACAGCAGCAGATATCCAAAACAACCAAACTAATTTAGGGCCAGACAAGCTTAGACTTGAGAGGTAGCTGTGCAGCCACAGAGCACCCGGGCTCTCCGGGGTAGGGGCAAAAGGAGGGAAGAAGATTCAGGTTTAATTACAAGTTCCTTATGAGAACATATCCCACACGCAGGACTTGCCTCTGTCGCAGCCAACTATGACACAGCAGAACAGAGCCAACCCTCCTCCTCCTCCCAGGCCCTTTCCTGTACTGGAAGGATGCTCCGCAGGATTCCAGCAATTACGCAGCAACGCCAGCCAAGCAAACACCCAAAAGGAGGGCAAACGCCCTTCTTTTCCCCAGCACCAGGGCCAAAAATGTTCCGTGCAGGCAGCAAAAATGCCCCCAAATCCTTCTGCTAGCCCCGACAGGCAGCAGCCACCAATCTACATTTTTCCCATATTTTTTTCCTAGTAGAGATTCGTCGGAGATTGAATCTGTTTATACTTCAATCAGACAGAAATATGTACAGTTAATAAGATAACTGTGTAACGAGAAACCCCAGAGCATGCCTGTGCTTTCATATGTAATAGCAAGCAGTACTTAAATGCAAGTGTAGGAAAACAGCATTTAGGAATGAATTAGTTAAATACGTAACTTTAAAGATGCTGTTTTAGATGCTGTATTACAGGAATGCTCTTACAAGAAAGTGACCTCACTTATTTGATGAGAAATAGATAAAGAGTTAAATGTGCTCATTCTGAATGGCAGCAACTACTGAGATGTCAAGGGAAGCAGTGCACGTGAGAGGGGATTTTCAGAAGGACCCACCAAACAGAATCACTAAAAGTGCTCGTGTTTTTTCCACAACATAGAAATAGAAAGTTCAGCCAAGTTGCATGCACTATCCTCAGACATAACACATATAATAGAAGGAGGAAAAATAATTCTCCAGGTCTAAACATCTTCAACTCTAACAGGAGCAGAACCCTAATTTAATAGCTTAATTAATTTAATTTAATTAAATAGTAACCAAAAAGTTACTCCACTAATTGAGCAAATATGTCCAGCTTGAAGATCTTTAACCTAAGCCCACCTGCTTTCCCGCTGCGACGTAAGAAGCATAGATCAGACAGTCCAAAGGAGTTTACTCAGCAAACCTAGAAGAAAACTGCTGGAGGTAGTTTAAGAGTGAGGGAAGGAAGAGCAACAAGGAGGCCAAACAGGATCCCAGCATACAGATTAGAAACTAAAAGGAAAAATGACAGCACCAAAACCTTACTCTTAAATCTTCTTTGACTCAAAGACGTAAGGGACATGGAGCCCAACTAGATCTAGGCTAGATTTGTAGGAACAGTTGTTTATATTTTCTCTGCTGAAGATGATCACTAGGAAGATATCCAGTGCATCCAGACATCCATATAAACTCTTTGTTCATGTTTTTTTTTCTCTTGTATGAGACAGGTAGGCTGCAACTCAGGTAGGACCTGCAATTCTGAGGTCTTTGTGGGGATCTACGGGCAGCTAAAAGCAGGTGGCTGATGGAAGGGAAAGCCAAGCTCTCCACAGGGCAAGCTCTCTCCTCCCCCTTGCTAGAGGAGAAAACTGCTCCAGGTGTTCCCCACTGCCCTCCACCCACAGGGCAGCCACCACTCATCAAAAGGGCATCTGCTCTGCTGACAAACAAAGGATTACAGCTCAGTAAGAAGGCAGGAGAACTCACCTGATATTAGGCCATCAGAATTGCAGTTATTGCTGCCACAAGGAAGCGAAGAAGCAGCTGCTGCAGCACCTCTGGGAAGCCCTGATATCCTGACTAGCACATACAACCAACAGGCCAATGTGCAGCATCTCCACGGTAGCACAGAAAGCTGCCCAATGTTCACCTGGCCCATTCACTGCTCATCCACACAGGTACTAGGCACCCACCAACAGCAGTGTGTGGAGCAGAAGCAGTTAAGCCCTCTGTGGAAAGCAGTGAGTGAAGGAGCCGAAGGCTCACACTCAGTCCAACTCAGGAACTAATTCATCTTGCAGATAACCCCGTGCCTATGAGCATGGCACCAGAGGACAGCTTTGACCTCTGATCACGCAATGATGTTCTACAAGCTGGTAAGCAAAAACACAATAGATTCCAAAGAATGAATGCGTAAAAGATACCTTTCCTAGTTGCTAACTTGAGTTAAACTGTCAAGAGTCCAAAGGCCAGAAGTCAGGACAACTGGAATAAGAGTCTAAAGGCTAAAGAATGTGATTTTCCAACCAAAGTTCAAAAGAAACTGCCACTGAGTCCATCAGCCTTAGAGGGAGGTATATGAATGTACAAAGCACAACTAAAGGATCTAAACTTTTACTACATAACCAGGATTATGATCAATTGTACAAGGATTCTTATCCAACAGGAATACTAACAGGAGGAGGTTACAGACGGTTCATGGAGAAAAGAAGGGGAAAAGTATGTTATGTCTTTTATATAAAAGATATAAATATCAGAAATGCACACACAAAGATATTGGAAGTCTTATTTCTAAAATAAATGACACCAAAGATATAACAATATTCAAGCAAACAAAGGATAGCAAGAGAATATATACTATATAGTCAAGAGAATATAAACAACATCAATTCTTCATCAATTCCAAGAAGCACAGAGAAAGTAACACAGCAAGAGAATACAGGTAACAAATCCAAAAGGCACAAAATGAAGTAATTCTCATAAAAGTTTGAGACTATTAGGAAAATATTCTGCAAAAACATTACTAATAACAAGAATCAGTTTATTATTCAATGAAGAAGGAAGACATAAACATGAAAAAAAGTCTTTTCTAAAACAATCAGCTACAAGCAGGTTACTGGCACAATATACATAAAAGTAAAAATACCTACCCACAATCAGCGGAGTATTGGAGTGGTTGTGCCCGCCTTTAAAAATAAAAAAAGATAGCTAGATCTGATGACATTCAGTGAAGTTGCTCAAGAGTCCTCCAATGGGCCTCAAAAATATAGTCCTCTCTCTGAAAATTCATGGCTAATATCAAAAACTTGGAAAAAGATGAATGCAACCACTTGTTACTTCTTTTGCTGAGGCGCACACACACAGGCTTTTCCCTGTACCCTTCCCCAAAAATGAGGACGAAGAAAGGCAGAAACAACTGGGAATAACAGCTCTGTTGGCTCTACTTAAATTTCTGAAAAAAAACCCTCAAAGGTATTCACGTATTTTTGAGCACTTTGAAGATGCTGAGAGAAGGAGCAGCCAGCATGGCTGTGTCACGAACAAGCTATGTCAAACTCCTTCGGTTTCCTCCAGGAGCAAGTTCCACAGCGGAGGTGGGAACTTCAGCCAGGTTTCTGACAGGCTTACTCATGGGACACCCTCACAGCCAAACTGAAAAACAAGATCTAGATAGAACTATTATGAGTTTCCAAATAGGTTTAAGTGGCTACATGCAAAACAGCAGCCAACAAGGTCACACCTTTGGAAAAAAGGCTAATGCTACGTTAGGATGTAAAGCTTATGTGACACATGATATAATCCTTCCGTGTAATGTTACACTGTTAAGTCTTAGATGGAGGAGTGCAGCTCATTCTGAACACAGTTCTTCAGGCCAGATATGAAGCACGTGGAGAAAAGCCACAGGAGAAGGACTATCAGATCTAGACAGCATGACCTACCAGGAAAGACTGGAAGCAGCAGGGACACCACGCTAACCATGTGGAATACGGCGGGAAGGAACAGGCAGTTCTGTGTCCATGGCAAAAACACCGAGCAATAAAGTGCTCCAACTGCAGCCCGGGAGATGCAGACCGTACAGCAGAAAATTAACAGCAAAGCATCGAAGGACGGAAATAGGCTGCCCGGGGAGGCTCTGTCCATGAGGTCAACATGAGAGCAGCTCAGACAAACAGTTGACCAAAGTGTAACCAACCCCGTGTCCCCGGGCAAGGAGGGGGACAGGCAAGCGAGATAACCTCAAGGTTCACTCCAACCTTGTCTTCTAAGATTTTACAACACCGATAAGAGATGTCGGAATATTATGTTCATTTCTGGTATCAAACTCAGAGATAGATGCTAAGTTGCAAAAAAAGCCACAAGAACAACCCGGGAGACAGAGCACACACTAGCAGTGATGGAGAGCTTCGATTAGGACACAGCAAGTGGAGGGGTAATTCTGTTATAATAAAGAAGTGCTTTTGCAAGAAAAACAGCAGGTTCTAAAAACACATTTAAAAGTAAAATAAAAAACGCAACAAATGCTACTTATCTACACTTCTCAGCAACGAATCCTTTGCTACAGGTGAAGTTAAAGACATGTATTTCAGTCTGATTGCAGAGAAGCATTTTTACACCGAGTTAGAAACTATCATAGACTGGTAGCAAGCCCGTCTGGCTGTAATGAGATATACGTAGTAAAGCATGCAGAGCTAAAACTACAATAGTTATGAGCAGTCCTGTAAAAGGGGGATCCTTGTATTTATTCTGCTTCCTACACTGCAATTGTAAAAACACTAACCTTAAGGTACACGAACGGTATTTTTCCAGAAAAATCACCCATCTTTTAGAAATAATCAAGGTAGATACTTACTAGCACTGGTGTCCACTAGTATTTTAAGAGGCAGTAAAGAGCTCTAGCATCAGTAAAATGAACTTAAGGCTATGAGGAGAAAATAAGGCCACAGCTCAGGTTCCTGGTAGCTGCCCAACTTCTATCGCAGCCCCGTGCTCGGACTGGCTGGCTCAGCGCCCTGCTATCACCAACAGCTCTCCTAAACACAAAACAATTGGAAAGATGGAGAAAAAAAAAAAGAAAACTTCATCGTACACGAAGCAGCAGCAGCAGGAAACTCAGTGTTATGCTTTATGCTTCTGCCTTCCCTGTCTTTTCAGGGAGTTAGGACTATCCAATGTAACTTCATTGCAAATAGAGCAACAAGGCCGTTGGCTCTCTAAGGAGAGACGAGCTCCTCTCAGTCTTCTCTAGCTGGAATTCCTCACTGTTCCTGGTTGTTGGTGTTGATCCAGATGTTAGGGGGACAAGAGGAATCCCAAGCAAACGCAGAGTGGCAGCAGCCGAGACCTCTTCCTCCAGCCATCACCGTCACCTGCAGCTTTCCCGCTCTGCTAAACCCCAGAAATCCCTAAGCAGGGAGGCCTCCAGAAGAGCAGAACACCCCCAGGGGTGACACTTCCTCACCCAAAAAAAGCAGCACATAGACACCTCTCACATGTGCACCCTACCCACACAACACCTGGGCTCAGTCAAGCTCCACAACAGACAGTCCTATCTAAAGTCCCACAAACTATTCATTTACGCAGGAGATGAAGACCAGGACACCAAGAACCAAACAGCTGCCATGAGATTGAAAGCCTTTAAAACACCCACAAGGCCAGAAGCCATCCCAGCAATTTTTCATAGTAGTGGTTGAGTCCACACGAACACAAGAAAAAAAACCCACAAATTTATATTAAACTCAGCAGTGTTGTTACCCAGGCAAACTACTCAACAGTGCATGTGAGGCAGCAGTACCTGGGTGACAGCACAATGCAAGAGAAGTAGAACAGTGAAGAAGACTGAAAACTTCCTGCTATTAAAAAAAAAAGAGGAAATACATAAGAAGATGATTTTCTATGGCTGCTTTGTGACTCAGAAGAATTCATTCCTAATTTGGGAAAACAGCAATTAGAATATAAAAACCCATTTATTCTGGAATGGATTATTTAATTTTAGGGTAACAGCTCAAATATCCTCATACTGTAACACACAGCAGCCAAGAGAGCTTTTTTGGGGGGGAAGGAGGGAAACTCCAGTGACAGGGATGCTGATTTTCTCAGGATTATCAGAAACATTAACCAGTTTGTGAATATCTTCACGGGATGTTTTTATAATCTTCAGCACGAGGGAGGCCTAACACCCTAGGCTTTAACATGGACTATCACAGATTTTTCAGCCTAGTTGCCAAATTCTCAGAAATAACTTTTTGACAGAGAGGATGAGCCAAGTTCACAAACAGGTACCATTACTAAAAACTAACCCATGGCTTCAAATTCAGACAGATTCTCACTTAATATCATTAGTCAAAAGGCAAGCACACATTCAAATGTGTAAGTACATTCAGTTGCTTTTTTTAATGACTAAAAAAAGAAGAGAAAAGAAACATACATTGTTCAAGTTCTATTTGAAAAATTGTATTTAAGGAATAAATGTCAGTAAGATGTTACAAGCAATATTTAAGGGACCAAAACAATCCCCTAAATCTCATGCAGTCACACAAATTTTCACCTGATTTAAAAAAACAAAGGGAAAAAAGCTCAGAATGACTTTAAAGATAAGCCAAAGGCTCTTTCTCTTCCCTTTTTGTTATGATGACATAAAATGTCAGTCAAGTTTTTTTCTTGTAATATCCAACAAGTAGTCTGCAAAATATTCTAAGTATGTGCAATAGTGTCCTGCTTTTCACCTAAATCTGAAAGACAATAAACTAGGCATCCAATGAAATGACTTCCCAAAAAGAAAAAAAAATAACAATTAACATTAACATTAATAATATGTTAAAAATATTACATATAAAAATATGTAAAAAACAAATAAAAATTAACATTAACATCGAGCAACCAGGATGATTAAGGGAATGGAACATCTCCCGTACGAGGAGAGGCTGAGTGAGCTGGGCCTGTTTTCTCTGGAGAAGAGAAGGCTCAGAGGGGATMTGATTAATRTGTATAAGTTCAGGAAGGGAGAATGCAGGGAGGAAGGGGACARGCTGTTYTCAYTGGTGGCCAGCGATAGGACGAGGGGTAATGGCCAYAAGCTGRAGCACARGAAGTTCCGTCTCCAGGTGAGGAGCAACTTCTTTACTGTTAGGGTGACAGAGCAGTGGAACAGGCTGCCCAGGGAGGTTGTGGAGTCTCCTACTCTGGAGGTCTTCAAAACCCGCCTGGATGCCACCCTGTGCCACATGCTCTAGGTGTGCCTGCTTGAGCAGGAAGGTTGGACTAGATGATCTGTAGAGGTCCCTTCCAACCTTGAATATTCTGTGATTCCGTGAACACAGAAGATAGTTACAATGCAATGTTCCTCCCCAAAACATATTCTTTGCCTTCCTACATAAGGCTTCAAATTTAAAACTAGTGAAGAACACTGTACAAGCACGGTAGGCTGCTTTCAGTACAGAAAAGGGAAAAAACATATAAATCCATTCCCATTCTGCCACTGAAAGCACAGGTTGTTTTTAAGCAGCGGTCATCTAAAAGCACAGAAACTTTATTCTGCCCACCCTTCTTCTTGTGTTTCAGGCTCTTCGCCTTGACTGCTCCAACCAAACCCAGTCAGTCTCAGGCTGCTCTTCCAGGCTGCCTTAAATCACAGCGGACACCGCACGATTCCCTGTGGAGCTGCTCAAAGGAACAGAAGAGTGACAGGACGGTGGAGATGGATCTTAGGGAGCAGTCAGGAAAAAGAAGCCAAGGTAAAATAAAGATGATGACAGACAATGCTGTGGAGTTTCCCCTGACAGCAAAGAAGTGTTCAAGCTCTTGCCCAGCAACGACATAAAACATCTTAATTCATCTGCAGCCTGCAGTTCCAAGGAAGATTATTTCCCCAGTATACAGTACCTGTAGCTACACAAGTTACAGTCATTAAATTGAAGAGAAATGAATGAAAAACTAGGGAACCTCAGCTAAACCACTAACTTGCCATCTGTTGTGGCAGCAGCTTACTGGAGATAAGCAGCCTGAAGGCATTATGGCAATTAAGAAATCTTTTGGTCATTAACTCCACACCAATTAAACACTATAAAGGATGGCAAAATTGTACTGATGCTCAAACTGCCTGTATAGGGCAAACTACCTTGTATCCAAAGAATGGGGCCATTGCAAGTCCCAGTGTAATGAAGAACCTGTCAACATTTATTTACTCAGGCACCTCATTTATAAGCAACCTTACCACTCATATACGGGAATATTCTCCTAGTCCAAAAGGACTGGCATGCACATATATCAATGCTTACTCCACGCCTATACCTCCATACTGATGTCATTAATCCATACTGGAGAATGCCATGTGAAAAAGAACAGTTTGGATACACGTGTGCACATGTATGAGCATGTACATACTCACTCATGGGATGCCACAAAAGAAAGTGTTCAGGCTTACATCAACCCTAACGCTACCCAAATTCAGAGTTCCACATCCACCTCAGTGAAATGCTGCCTACAAATGTTTGAAATGGTCCAAGATTAAAGTGCTTTTAAACCTTGAAAGAGGTTTTCTGAATTCCTTGCAATATTCACAACCTGCAAGTCTGCTAAGAAAACTTCATTTGCTCTGTGCATCCTAAATCAGGCAATTGCTGCTAGTTTGTTGCACACAGACTAAGGGGGGGGACAAAAACAGAACTACAAAATACAGAAGCAAGCCAAAAGTTTGTTATGACTTCAAACCACATAAACACACACAGAATCACAGAATGGTTGAGGCTGGAAGGGACCTCTAGAGATCATCTAGTCCAACCCCCTGCTCCAGCAGGGACACCCAGAGCACGGGGCACAGGGCGGCATCCAGGTGGGTTTGGAAGATCTTCACAGAAGGAGACTCCACAGCCTCCCTGGGCAGCCTGTGCCAGGGCTCTGTCACCCTCACTGTTAAGAAGTTTGTCCCCACCTGCAGATAGCTGCTTGCATCAGTTTTCTCTTTGAGAGAGATATCAAAGTCATGGAACGGACGACAGGGAGCATCCAGGTCTGACACCCCTGTGCAAAGCCACTTCTGCTCATAGTGAACTGCCCCGATGTGCTCTGACAGTAGGAAGCTTAAGGCAAAACAGGAGTCACTGCACAGACCTGGAGCACTTTGCAGAACATTATGTGCGCATTACGTAACAAAATTGCTAATAAACTCAGTGCTACCCACAAGAGAAGCCCTAATAAAGAAATACATAGTTTCTAAAGACCTGTGGCTTACATTAAAAGACAAATTCCTACCAAAGTAAGATTCAACTCTTCCTCTTCTTTTTCTCCTTAAAATGCTTTATCTTAATATAATGAAGTTAACTTTAGATATGATGACAGACACTCAAAACCTGCAAAGGACACGTATTTTCTGAAGGACCAAGGACATACATTTGCCTTTCCTGGAAGGAAAACTACACTGACAAGCTAGTATATTAGATGGTCTATGTTGGTTGTATCAGCTTGCTGATCTCAAAAGCATAAACATCTTTTCACATGAGTAATGTTTGCTCTTTTATCCCTCTTTCTGCCCTCATCCACATTAATTCTCCTCCTACCTTACCCAGCAGCAAGTAAAAGGCCCCTTCAGCTTCACCTAACTACCTTTCCAAAGGTCCCTCCTCACTCACTAGTCACCAGACACACACGCTCGAACAAAACAGATCCATACCAGCCAAAAACGCATCACCTGGCAGGAGTGGGGAAAAAGTAGTAGACAGAAGACAAGATACACACGGGTTGCAGCGAAGGGAAGGCTTTGCTACATGTAAACCCCACAGGGCTGGGCTCCCGGGCCTGGCAAGACCTCGCTCCAGGAGCTCTTGCTAGGGAACAAACGGAGCACTTGGTGGATGTGCTTGAAGAGTCGTCGCACCGCAGCGCTGGCACAGCCAGAGCCCAGAACTGTGCTAGGTCCACCCAAAACGTGGCTTTTTACTGTGGATTCAGACCCTATGCTAGCTGAGGGGAGCAGCTTTAGATAAAGCCGGCTCCCGAAGTGCACAGTGCCGCGTGTGTCGCCCTTCCCCTGCAGCTAAGTGTGCAGCTCGGTGGGATCCCACTCCTATAATCCTCCTTCAGCTGCCGAGGCTGCGGAGGAGTGTGCTACTACTCCATATTTTATTCTCCAAAATCCTCTTTGGGGAATAATTTCAGTGGTTACTTTTGTTCCACTTTCAGGTGAGTAAGCAGATGTTAAGGTGGAAGGGGGAAGGGGGAAGGAGAAAAAAAAGCAAAAAAGCAGCACACAGACACTTCTCACACCATGACTTCCAGTGTGATGCCCATATGTCCAGGTATCAAAAACCTCCAGAAAAAAAAGACCTCAGTTTCACAGTTTTATATGGGAGATAACTACGGGCACATGGAGCTCTTCACAGATTCACAGAGAAACCACCGATTTTGAGTATTAGATGTAGAAAAAAAGATAATCAATCATACAATATCAATTAAATAGACAGCAATCACAGGAGTACTAGTGATCCATGTACTTACACATTACATTTAGTAAACCTACCTTTTCAGCATATTCCTCAATTTTGGACATAAACAACTGTCCAGTTCCCTGCACTGTGAGTTTGCTTTAATTTTCAGCAGGGAAGCTGTCACTTCAGCTTCATCCCCAAATCGGTAATTGCTCGTTTTGGAAATAAGCTGATATTGTGATGCAAGTCATGACCAACAAACACTTTCAGCAGCACAGGCAGAATTAATACCTAGTCTTAGGAAACACGGGTGTCTCAAAATGTAGATGCAGCGGAGCGGGGTCCCCCGGGCTGCAGCTGCACACTTGCAGGCAGCCCGCTACCTTTCTCTGGAGGAGCCCGGGAACAGCTATTTAGAGCAGCAAACACTGCCCCAACAGCTGATCACATCCTCCATCTGTTCACAGCTCAACACAGACCACTGAGCTGCTGCCAAAGCAGTTAAAAGAAAGACAAAATCCAGCAGCTTTCTCCTAAGAGCAACTGCCATCGAGAAACTCTTCCTCGCTTCCTGTGGCAGCAGAGGGGCTCCTGGCCCTCCAGCCAAGGCAGCAACTCAACTCCCTTGGACATGTTTGGAGGTTGGTAGAGGAACCCAAGAACTCGAGCCCAATGCCACAGCCAACAAGTCTGTTCTAGATCAAGGTTCTGGGATTCAAAATAATGATTTGTATAACCCCATAAAGACTTTGGTATCTAACTGCATCTCTGTGGTTTCGTCTTTTTGAAGTTCCTTCAGGAGTAAACTTGGCAAAGCTACTGCAAACCAGTTGAACAGATCAGTGTGTTAAAGAACTACTGCTATAAAGATCTATTGCGCATCAGGACTTGCTTCATGATGTTCTACCAGAAGTCACATTACAGAGTCATCTGCAGCCTCTTCTATTTCTGCAGACTTGAGAAAAAGCCATAGGAATGGCAATACTTCATAGAGGCACCCGGAGTTTTTCTTCCAAGAAACACACAGTAGAGCCAATCCTTTGTTTTCTGCTGATAGATGAGCAAAGCTATTAGTTCAGTTTTAAGAAATGACCAGGGGTCATTAATCTCTATCCTTTTGGGCTCCAGCCTCCTTTTTTTTTTTTTAATGAAGAAATCACAGTTGAATGGACAAGCAGAGGTTAAACACTGCTTCCTACAGTGATATTTATACTAACCAACTTTAGGCACCAAGCTTGGCACCAAAGTCCCCTGAAGCTGCCTAAAATAAGGTGAAGAGAGAGGTGGCTCTTCTGCAGAGACAGACAAAGTGGCTCCCCATCAGACTTGTGCATGTGTCTTGCTATTACCATGAATTTTGAGAAGGAAAAGAACTAAATTTTCCTATGTTACATAGCTTACAAACAGAAGGCAAGTTTGATTTTCTTTAAGTTATTTAAGAGCACGATTAAAGTTCACACTCTGAGAATGAGTTATACACACAAGAAATGTAGAACCTGTTTGCATCACATTAATAAAAGATGATATTTGACCTCCTTCCCCACCAGCTCTAGAGCCTCAACAAATACTTAACCCTCTAATTACCTGGATCCCTGTATATCGCTGCATATCCATGAGTTCCCACACATCATCAGGAAAGCAAATTTATTTTCCCAGCTAGTTCTCAGATCAACTTTTCCACAACACATCTCCAGCAGACCTGTATTTGTTAAGGACCACCCCTTGCTGAAAGTGAATTTTCCAGTAAGCATCAGCAAACTGAACTTCCACATCCACTCAAGCTCTCCTTGCCAGGCAAGGAAAAGAGACAGCCCTGAATCTCTTCCAAATACGGAGAGGAAAAAAAGAGGGGATCCAAGGGATCCAAGAGAACCCAGTGGGATACTGTTACTAAAGAGGGAGCGCCCTTACAAAGCCCAGAAGACAACATGAAACACAACAGAAACCTCGAGCACTGGCCCAAACCAAAAAAAAACCAGAATTGGACAAACTGGACAGACCCTGAATATCCTCATCATTATCCATCTATTTCCAGAGTAACTCTTTTTTCATGTCGATCTTGTTCTGAATTAAATCAAAAGGGCTTCATCTTCCACAATCAGGAAACAGAAGTCTAGAGCAGACAGTTTTAAGGGTAAAAATTAGTTTTTTAATCTGCTGCCTTTACACTGCCTTGTGACCAACATAGCAAGAAAACTCCTGTGCCTTCATACTCAGAAGCAAGTGCCTCCTACCAGAGCTATGGCAGGATATTTATCCAGTACGGAGACGAGCACAGCACACGGCTGAACCAGATAGTGTATTTTCTTTTTTTTGGACACAGCTTCTGCATGTTTCATTTAACAATTCACAACCAATTTTCCCTGTTATCAATTGACCCGGATAGAGTGGGTGCAGGAGGTGGGGGAGCAGAGGAGCCCTCGGGGCTTGGCGCTCACCAAGGTCACAAACACGGTGCTCCCGAGAGCAACGCTGGAAGGTCTGAAAGAAACAAGAACATCAAGGCCTGGGGTCTCACTTCTATTAGCTAAGGAAACATCTTCATTGACCATGGGAAGAAACCAAGAAAGGACATTTACTGGGAATGTTATACAGTCATTAAGCTCACCTTAAAGCTTCAAGTGTGGGATCCATGCAAGGCAAAATAAACTCTCCTTCCAAATTAGCAACTCAATTCAATCCTAGCAGCTATACCCAATCCCTTTCTCTTACAACTCCTTTAGATACATATAAAATGTTAATATATACATTTATATATATGTATGTGTGTATATATATATATATATAAAATATATGAAAGGACAAAGAGTAAGTTCTTCAGGGCAGAGACTACACCTATGCTTAAGAAGTAGAGTAAAATTGTATTTACTCAGAGGAACAGATGTGCTACTGGACTGTCAAAGACCTCTCTCATAAAATAAATGCTACGTGAAGGTTTAAAAATATTTGAACTGTTTATTCAGCCTTAAGAGCAAGAGTTACAATCTTATTTTCATTTACTGGCATTTATCGAGTTTACGTTAGCTGTAACAGATATTGACAAACAATATCTGTGTATCTAACAAATTATGCTCTAACATCCCCCCACCTATTTTTTTTTCTTTTTCTGGTTTTCTGCTCCCTGGCAGCACAAGAACTAGATATTTGCTGAACTTCCGAGCTCATGACAAAGCTCATCTTTTGTATAGTATTTCCTCTAAGCGTTTCAGTCGTGTGGAGGAGAAAGGCAGGAAAGGGGGAAAAAAATCTCAAAACAATCAAGCAAACTACAAAGGTTGCTGCAAGAGCTGCTCTAAAAGGCAGTGAACTACGCTACTTATAGAATATCCACTTGAACAAAGCACTAGGTTATACAGAACAGAATGGCCCAGTGAAACAGCTCCTGAAAATTCCAGAACAGTTCTCAAAGGCAAGAAGATTTGATAAACTGCACGTTGCAAACAGGCAGCACTCTGAAAACCCGCAATGGAGGGATCTGTAACACGGCTACAGAATTATGCTCCGCAATGCCACAGGTTCAGCCAGGCCCGTGGCACAGCACCAGGGCAGCCCCGGACACAACCTTTTCCCTCCAGACTACACAGGCACGTTACTTAACGGCCCTTTCACTCCACCTTTGAAGTGTGGATAAAAATACTGAACTTACAGCAGCAAGAGCCCAAGCATCGCTGAAAGACTCACTATGACAGCTTACGAAGGCCCAATGCAGGACGGAATTGAAAAACACAGCAGAAAGCAACACAAAGTTTAAAAATATTTACTCAATTTGCAGATTACAAAGTATTGCCATCAACAGGGTTCTGAACCTTCCATTCCCTGACACGGCTACAATTAGCTCTGTAAGGAGAAAACGTAACCAGCTCCTGGGCAAGCCTTGCAGTGGCACCACTAAAACATGAACGACTGGGCCTCCAATTCCAGCTCTGCTAGATGCAGCTACAGGTTTGCAAAGCAGAGATACTCCCTCTCACTGAAACCTGGCCAGAGCACTCTTGCTTTCACCATCACTGTAAAACTCCCAGTAGTTTTATAGTGGCAGAAACCTGGTTTTAGAGCACGTACACAGGAGGATGCAGCTTCCTGGGAGATTCCATTAGGAGCTGCCCACTTGCATCCCAGAACAGGCACAGCATGTCCTCAACACAGTCCTAAAAGAAGAACTTCAGATAAGATATAAAATCCTCAATTAAAATATATCTTTTTCCCCTTTTAAAAACTGCCCAATCTGTTTCATAAAATATTTTGAAAATGTACCTCTATAGTCTAAACAACTATTTACATGCAAGAGCACGAAGCACACAGGGATCATTCCTTAAACTTATTTCATTCTATATATTTGAAACAAATTTTGAAAAAAAAAAGTATCTATTGGATCATTGGCAGGAAGATGTGCCCACGCTGTCAACAGCGGATGCTCTGACACGAGGCAGTGACTGAAGCTGGACACAGAAGACACACTAACAAATGGAAAACTTGTGATGCTATGAGCAGATATTAGACTCTTCTTATTTTTTATTTTATCTTTTAAGAGATAAAATATCATTCAACTTTATCCGGCAGAGAACTGGCCAACGATTTCCTCCTCCCCGCCCATGTGAACTTCATGCTCTTCTGCGTGGAGATGAAAGCAAAGCGAGTCTGGTTACTGCTTTACAGCTACGAGTGTGTTGCTTATTCTCCATCCAGCCAAAACAAATAGTGCACCTAATTTAGAAGTGATCAGTCATGTAAAAGACACAGAATTCTCTCTCAACTTGGTCCAGAAGCAACATATGCTGGTCTTCTGCTCAAAGGACGGAGTCTTGTTTTGACCACGTACCCTCAACTAGCAAATAATTAACTATTATGGAAATCACATTTTAGAATTGGTAATTGTTACTTAATTATGCTTTAGCATTTCATCTTTGAAACAAGATTATCATTTAACTTTTAATTAGTGGCAACTTTCATATAGCACCACTGGATTGGAGAAGTATTGAAAAAATGTCAAGAAAAAAAAGGTCACTGAATCCAGTGCAAAGAAAGTTAACACCAAATTTACAGGAGCATTTGTGGGTATAAACTTCTAGTTTTTGGAAACTGAGCATAGGGATTTATCTGTCCCCATTATTACCCAATTCTAGTATGTTTATTGCTTTGATTAAATGAGGTCTGTCTCATGGGTTTATTCTATCTTAACTAACTGGTCTATTTAACAGATTTCTCAATTCCATGTTCATCAGTCAGTCTTGGTATCCTTAATTCCGTATCACTGGGTGAAACACAGAAATTATTGATAATTGCCTATGCAGCAAAGTACAAGACAATGACAAATTAAGATATTTTCACAAATGCTTTCAAACCAATATGCAAATATTTATTATATTATGAACAATGTATCAGTGTAAAACTATTTCCCCAGAAATTTCCTGGGTGATATTGTACTTTATGTTGAAGATATGATTTGTCCTCTTCAAATAAAGACTGCTGAAGACTAGAATGTTTCCACTAAAACTATCTAGTCTAAAAGAAAGAGAGAAGCACTAAGCAGAATAACTACAAAGGCAGTCTTCTAAGATTAATTTTAGAGAGAAAGGAGGAAAAAATAATTAAAAAAAAAAAAGGTCTGTAAAGGCCTATTGGACAGTGCTACTGTGCTTAGTTTAAAGCTCAAGTCCCGGACTATACCTAACCACAAGACAACCAGCTCGACATCTCACGGTGAACGCTGCTTCGCCTACTCCAAGCACAACAGTTGACCACTCCACACACCGCCCCATTGCTTGCTTTATGTCCCTCGGCATTATCGGATTTACTCCAACAACACATAAGAACTTGTGCCTGGAAGAGCCTGCAACCTAAGACATTAAGAAACGGGGAAAAGATCTATACACATCTTTCTCACAGAGTCTAAAACTTGAAGAGAGTTTGGTGATGATTTGCCAAGTTACAAGCAACATCTTCCATATTCTTCACCGTCTTGCACATTGCTCTGCCAGATACGTACATGCTACTGTCCCAAATGAAAATTATGTCAGATTAGCACAACTGAAACACAGAAATAATTAACGAAAATCACATTGCATTTTGGGTGGGTAACCCAATTTGAGGGCATAGGAAGACAAGCTTTGAAGGGAGGAAGAAAAGTTAATCTGCAACTACCAAGATGCTTTGGAGCCTTGCAAAACGATGGGCACAAAACCACATGGAGAGCGAAAATCCCATTCACCACAGACGCCCCCCAACCCAAAAGCCATTTCTCCTCTCTGCCCCCCCTGGACACAAGAAGTTAGTGAGGGCAATGGGGACAGCAGTGACGAGCCCAGGGAAACCTGCAGAGAGGCTGCTGTCAGCAGCAAATCCCCTTATAAATGTGGTACCTAAACGCACCCTTTGTGTGGAACCAGCTGGAAATTCGGGGCAACCTCTCCAAGGGGATGGAAGCCCAGCTGCTCCTTTGTCACCTGGGCCAGGAGGACACCTCCTGAACGCTCCGTCTTTGCATAAATTCTTGGGGGGCTGCGGGGTCGGAGCGACTCGTGGCATCTCCTACCAATTTTTCATTAAATCGTGCAACTCATCCGAGCTATCTGCAGGCAGCAGAAGGCAGAGGACAAATTCGAGCCACAATGAACGGCCCGCCCGGCCTGCATGAAGTTGCCCGGCACAAAAACGGTTCTAAGGGCGGCGGGGGGCGTGTTGTAAACGCAGGTTTTGCTCTCCCCAGGCCCAGCCCCCCGCCCCATCCCGGCTGCTGCCGCGGGGCTGTGGGGAGGGTCCCCAGGGCGCTGCCCTTCCCCCACAAGGGCGGCGGTGGGAGCCGGGGGGGCCGCAGCCGGGGACACGGCCCACCCCGCCGCCCCTCGCGCGGAGCCGCCCGCCCGAGCGGCCGCGCGCTGCTGTCGGCTGCGTGTCCCTGTGTGTGTCCCCGTGTGTATGTGTGTGTGTGCCGGGCCCGCCGCAGCGCCCTCCC